>NW_017307093.1:596367-619790 GCF_000935625.1 Nanorana parkeri
CCCGCACGCATGCCCGCCCACCTGTTTGTGGCTCCCTGGATGGCAGAGCGGACAGCTGCAGCCAGGTAAGACATCCCCCGAAAATAAGACCTAGTGTCTTTTTTTGTGCAAAAAAAAATATAAGACACTGTCTTATTTTCGGGGAAACACGGTAGGCAGCTCTAGGTGTCTCAGTGTCAGATCATTTTTCTTATTCAACCTGGGGAACTGCAAGCTCTAAAGGTGCACTGGTGTGCTAACTGCAATTTCTGACTAGAATTCTTGGTTGAGATTTTGGCCTTTCTGCCTACAGCCTTTTAAGCCTCACTACTGGTCCTTTGCAGTGATGTGCAACCTTTCCATTCAGTAGCAATGTTTGCAAAACTTGGTTAATACTTGCATGCCAGTGCTCCTCAGGATTCAGGTCATCCTGAACTTAGAAAATAGACCCAAAATTCAGGTACCTTGGGGTGCCTTCTTTGTGATGTCACTGTCACACCTAGGTGTTTTTTTGCTCAAAGCTAAGTGCGACAAAACGCTCAAAACAAGGAATCCCATTAATTTCTATGGCACCCGTTCAAACATAAGCATTTTGTCACAAGCAGAAAAATGCCTGTTGTTGGAAAAAGTACATGAGCTACTTTTTGGCAGATTACAGTGCTTTTTGGTCCCATACAATTCAATGGAAAATGCCTTGAAATATGTGTTTCTGCATGTTTTGTCGCATAAAGTTTCCCATTTAAGTCTAGAACTGGCCAGGTAGGATTATTTCAGTTGATTTTTTATTGTTTCCCCATAATCAAGTCAGAGCCAGATATATATTCCTACTCTCCCCATCCAAATGCAAACACATACAAATAGACTGATTGTCAAATAATGCCCACTATGGTAAACTACTGAAAAGAACTAGAAAAATGAAAGTATCTTCTGGAATCAGTAACGAGAGGATATCGGTATAACGTAGCAAACGATTACATAAGTTTCTCATTGAGTGCTAATCAAATTATTTATAATAGTTATATAACTTATTGATCATTTCCATTAAACATCATTGATTCCTATGTAGGATCTACTGTTTTTATCCCCCCTCTTTAACTGTCAACAGATTCACTGATATACAAACACATTGTGTGCATGATCAATTATCACTAATAAAATATATCCTGATCCACAGTTCATCAAGACACCTACTTCCAGCAGATGGGAGTGGCAATGTAATCACAATTTACTATACAGTATGAAATTCTTCTATGATGAAGAAAATGGAGTCAATGTTAAAAATGTATGGTCTGCTTCTGTCATATGAATGAGGCCCTAAAAATCCAGACTACAAGCAAACTACAATAGCTTTCACCCTACAATAAAACCAAAAGTAATCTATTCAGAAACTAAAATGCATTTCTAGACAGCAGAAAACATCAGAAAACAATGAACCAATTTATATTTCTGAATAATAATTCTACCCAAACATTAAAAAAATATATAACTAAAGTGACACTAAATTCAATAGTTACATTTAAAAAAGTATTCAAACACCTTAACTATTGACACAAATGTAGCTTATGTGTGCATCACTTGGCTGTAGGTCCCCAAAATATCTTTAAATTTGTGCTGACACTGTCCTTCCTTCTGGGGTGTGGTTACATTTGTTCCCCATGGTCTCTGTGTGTGTTGTAAAGTAACCACCACTCCAAACTCACTCCCATGATGGACTACAATCTCAATACATATAAGTAGACTATATGTGAGATAGTAGTCCAGCACGAAAGTGAGCTTGGAGCAAAGGCTACTTTACAATACACACAGGGACCATGTGGAACAAACGTAGTCACCCTCCACATTATTATTATTATACAGAATCTATATAGCGCCAACAGTTTGCGCAGCGCTTTACAATATAGGATAGACATTACAATCACAATAAAAATCAAGACAAGATGGTAAGGAGGGCCCTGCCCATGAGGGCTTACAATCTAAAAGGGAGGGGAACACATGGGAGGACAGTGTCAGCACAACTGCAGAGATGGTTTGAGGACCTACAGCTGAGTGTTGCACAAATAAGGTACTGTTTTGTTAATAGTTAGAGTACTTGAATGCATTTTTAGGACTTAACTCCTGAGTTTAGTGTCACTTTAAGCCATAAGGGGTAACTGGGTCAGTCCCTGGATCATTTAATGTACGGTGAGAAGGATTTAGTAAAACAAAGATGCAGTACAATAACAAATTATGTTTAAAGGCTGAGTTCACCTTTTGCAAAAATTAAAGAAATGCATATTTAATAATATAACAAAAAATATGCTTTTCTTTAATTTTTGCATTCATGCCTGGAAAGCTTTGCAACTGTAATCACTAGATCAGGGCTGCAAAGCTCAGGCTTCTGCACATTCATTCCCAGGCACAGCTCCGTACTGAGGTACAGAGTTTCAGTTAGGAGAGATGGGGAAGGATGGCTGGACTTCAAACTGGATTAAATCACCTCATACAGCATCGAGTTGTCCTCTCTCTGGTTAGATGTGGTAGAGCTGTCCTTATTCCTGTCCAGACATCCTTTCCCATCTCTCCTAACTGATAATTCATACATCAGCACAGAGCTCTGCCAGTATAAGATGTGCTGAAGCCTGAGCTCTGAAGCCCTGATAGAGTGATCACCGTTGTAATGCTTTTCAGGCTTGAATGCAAAAATGGCAGAAATGCATTTTTTTAATATTATCAAATATGCATTCTTTAATTTTTGCAAAAGGTCAACTTAATCTTTAAAGGAAAAAACACATAGCATCTTTTGAATCAACCTTCTACATTGTTAATATAACCAAAGGCATTTTTAGAAGTGATATGGAAAAATCACAGAAGAAACACAGCTTCTGCTCTGTAAAGGTGAAAGCTGAGCAATTCCCTTGGGATCCGGGTGACATACGACTGCCCAGTCTAAATCAGCTAATTGTGAGACATTGCCTAGAAACAAAAGATGAAAAACCTGCATACAGATGTTAATAAGTATCAGTACACCATACCACCTTCACAGGAGGCATAGAACATACAAGGTACTTTTCCTTGCAAATTTTCAATTTTGCATTGCTGATCATGTGTGTGAAATACTACTGTAGGAGAAACTGAATACACACTGCTTTAGTGAATAAAACTTCACAGACTCAATACTATCACTAACTAAACAGATTTTCCCCTAGTACTTTATTTTTGCGTCAGAGGCCTTAACATAAATGATCTTGGAGTTATGGTACTTTACAGAACTTCAAATCCCAGAGAGGATGGAACAGTAAAGAAAATTCACACATAAAAATCACAACACTGGACTGGGATTTAAACAAGAACCACAATGCCATTGTGGTTTTAACTCTAGGGAATTGCTACGTCTTCCCAGCATGTCTCTTTCCTTTGAAGTTCAATAACAAAGTTGTGTAGAAATTTACCTTAGGCACTTTTCTGCATTTTCCAGCAAAGGTAATATGCATGCACACAAATAAATCAATTGTTTTCAGTAAGAATATTTACACCAAACTCCTGTAGAGAGCACCATTGAAAATGAGTTTTGCATGTTGTATTTCTTGCACACTAATTTTTTATTTCCATTAATCTCAAATAAATTGGTGCTAATGTAAAATAATAGGTTTTCAAACAAATGCATTCAAATGAATGCATTTTCAAGGGTATTTGGTATGAACAAGCTTTTGGTATAAAACATGCCATGAATCCTTAACGCCAATACTTTCAGCCCTCAGTATTTAAACTTTATAATAGCAAGCCCCACCCATATGTATTAGAAAGATAACATCTGTTTTTCTTTGTTGTTTTGTGTATTAATGTTTGTATTTCATATTCAATACTATTGTGTTTTGAAAGCTTGCCATTTCTGCCCACAGAGATAGCTAGTAAACAGTACAATTTTAATTCCAGACTTTCTGCCACATGTACACAACTGGAAATTCAACAGTCCATGTCTCTCCATCCAAGCCAGTTAATCCATGAAAAATATGTAAGCTGGAAATATGATGTGCCATGAAATGGGGGAATTTACACTATATATCTACTGTGGATAGCTGCTCCAAGTCCAAGCCCTGATGTCACCAGCTGCCAGAAAAAAGCTGCCAGAAAAGCCTTTCAGGGTCTAATATGGGGCAATTCAATAAGGCATTTGCCATACAGTTCTGGCAGTGTGTATGTAGCGGGAAGCCTTATGCCAAATTCATGAAAACATTTAATTGTAAGTATCAACTTGTGACAAATTTAAGTTGTTTTTATTTGTGACACTTTTCCAGTATGGCGCTATTATTGTGAAAAATTCATAAAGCAATACCAACATATCGGTGATAAGGAAAATAAGATAAATAAGACCTCTTCCATTTTGGAGTACATTGTAGATTGCATTGCATATGTAATTGTTTTGTAACAATTCTACTACAAAAGCTGTTTTAAGTGCCTCTGGAACTGATCTTTGATATGTTTCCATTACTCTCCCAACTTGTCTGAATACCTTCTCTGTCTGTAAAGTTCACAGGAGAAATGCTCTCAACAGTTCTGTCAGAGTCGTGGGAGATTCATATATACCTTACCGACATGTGCATGTAAACCTTTTCTCACACTACTGCGAGATTTTTATGAATTCAAGGGAATGTGTCTACAAAAAAAAAACAAAAAAAACACTGACAGCCCACACAGGTCTATGCAATGTAAACAATCCTGCCATGCTCATGACTTATATTACTAATGATTCTAATACAATATGAATCCTAATCGACACTTCAACTGAATGGGTACTGATTTAAAAGATGTGTCAGATCTGCATATTGTTCAGTATTGAACCATACATATGAGACACAATTTTAGCATATTTCCACATACCATATTTAATAAATACAAATTTCTCCCAGCTATATGAATGCCCAAACTTTATAAAGTAAATGCATTAATAAAATTTCCATTCTGCCTGAATACAAGTACCTTTTCTCGCTTCATGTCAAAAGGCATTTATATGTTTAGAAGTTAAGCCTGGAAGGCTGAAAGCCCGTTGGCATAGCTAAAGGCAAACCTTTAACTTGCAGAGTAAAATGTAATGTAATGTTTGAGTATACATTACGAAAGGCTTTTAAGTAGTGCATACATTATATATTAGATGCCACCATTCACTATGTTGCAAAATAGCATTTTATTAAAAAGGACAATCCTGTCCTTTACATAAAAATAAATGGGTGTAGATGGAAGTGTATAAAAAGAAATCACTGTTTGTATTAAAAAGGGGGGTTGCTATTCCCTGAGTCTTTTTTAAGGTCTATTTTCATCCAATTTTGGTTTTAGATTTTAAAAACATCAATGGGAAAGGAAGGCACAGACAGAAATAAAATTACTGTCTGATGTTCGAACCATTTCCTGCTCTACAAAAAAAAATGTCCCCAAAAAAGGAGTCTGTAGCCCTTCCTCAGCTTGTCCACAACAAAATAAAACATTGGACTACAACAAGTTGCTATTACTGCATACCAGCAGGGCCGTCCATATAATGAGGTAGCCTGAGGTGGTCGCCTCAGGCGGCATCTCATTGGCGGGGCAGCAGGTGTGGGGGCCAACAGAGGGGTGGCCACAGCATGCCTGATGGCTAAGAGCTCTTCCCAACCTGTGACACTCTTTCTGGCTTCCCGCCCAGCTCACTGTCATCATTGGTTGACACTGAGCTCCTGGCAACTAGTGATATTAATGAGCTGGGCAGGACCAGACAGAAAGCCACTGACAACATGACAACACAGCCGTCCATCCCACCACATGGCCCCCCCAATGACCGGTTTTAGCAAAGCCCCCTCTATCCCAAGAAGCACTATCAAAAGCACACCCCGCACTCTACAACCTCAGGCAGGATATAGGGTAAGGACAGCCCTGCAGACCAGTAAACCAAAATAAAATGTGAAAAACAAAAGCTGGCTTATATGAAAGGGCAAGAGCAGGAGTCTCAAACTCAATTCACTTGGGGGCCACTGGATTTTTCTTCTCCCGTGAGGGCCACTTTCTAAATTTAATAAAATATCATACCTTCAAAATTAAATTGAACTATATTGTATACGGTACCAGTGTTAATGTCTGCACGTGTATATAAATAATATATATATACACGGGATGCACTCATACCATTTTTTCAAGTACAAGTACTGATACTTGTCCAAGTACTCACAGATACATGTACTGATACATTTTTGTTTATAGTCATGTGACTATAAACTATAAAAAAACTGTTTATCTATGTTATGTAACATTTATTATCACCCCAATATTTTGGTAAAATAATTTAGGAATGTTCAGATACCAGTGCTCTGGCGCTCCACCACGGTCCTGAAATCATTAGTCTGTATTGTTTTAGAAAAACTGTCACATAACAATAAATAGAAATGTATCAGTACTTGTATATGTGAGTACTTCGACAAGTGTCAGTACTTGAAAAAATAGTATCAGTTCATCCTTTATATATATATTTACAAAAAAAATCATACATTAAAACAGGGATGCAGTCTAGTCTAGTCTTGGAGCTGGAAAAGTATTTGTACTTGTACCGAGTACGGTACTTGGTATCTGAACATCCACAGTTCAGAGTATCCAATCTGCTCCTGGATGCAGATTTGTTTCTAAACACAATTAAACTGAATGCATGTAAACACAAGTAAATGCACACAAAACATGTACACGATACCATTTGAAAGCATTCCATGCATTGTATGCATTTAGGAATGTCCTCTAAATGCATATAAATGCGAATAATCGCATGTATGTAATTGATTATGTAAATGAGTCCCAACACTGCATGCAAACTTTTTATAGCCCCCGGAAGCCTGAAGAAGGAAACTAGTAGTCTTAGAAAAAGTTCAGCAACGCCATTCCCTGTATTCCTTTCAGAACAGGTTTCTGGCTCGCTTTTAATGGTTAGTCACAATTTTAAGCAGAAAATACACATCATATTCTACCACCTCATGGGCTGGGTTACAATCAAATGTTTTGCTTGAATTAAAATTAAGATCACTTTTTACAGGCTTAGGAGTATAGTTTACTAATGACATAGTTATGTAAAAATCTGCGCTATAGCAACCAGTTAGATATTTCCTTTGTCTGCTCTCTATTATATATGACACATAAGCAGCTGATTTGAACTTCTGTACCTAACTGATAATTAGCAAGTAATGATAATTGCAAAAGTAGAGTCCTGGAGCCATTTGTACCCAATATAACTACCATAGAAAATACGTCATTTCTTTTTATTGTGTAATTGTACTTTCAACAGAAAGATAACAAAAAGCAATCAAGATATAACCAAACAACTCCTTATTGTTATGTTACCTTTTGAGATGCCAAAGTAATCTACGCATGATACATTCATATTTATTTTTATATTTTTGGAAGAGTTAAATGAAAGAAATTAGAAATAGGGCAAAAAACAGGACAGCAAAAGATGAATAACATAGGATAGGTTTAACAAGGTTGGCATGATAAAGGAATGCTGACAGTGAGATTATTTGTTTTTGCCACTATGCCAAATAAACTCCTAGACTTATTTACACTATTATGTTGTGGTAATGTGTGGCATTTTGAATAGCACCTCAATGCATCTTGCTGACAGATGTGCATTGCGTCACAGATCAAGGCCCCATTCACACTAAGCGGATTGCTGCGCGATTTCTGGCACGATATTGCGCATCTTTGCTGCGTGATATCGCGAGAAGTTGCCGGCCAATGATTTTCAATGGAGCTGTCTTAATGTACAGCTCCATGTCGCCTGTCGCTCGTTGCGGTCGCAAGGAGCGCCTGCAGGACCCTTTTTTCGGCGAATGTCGCACGATTTTTCTATTTTGTAATGCAGCACGACGGTGAAGGTTGCGCTACTGTCGCTGGAACGTTTACCCGAAAGTCGCGCTATCCCGGCCGCGCTATCCTCACACTGAATGACGTACCATTTGGAGCAGATCCACGCGGCCAGGAAAGCGAGACTTTCGGGGCGACGTTCCAGCAACGGTAGCGCGGCCTTCACTGTCGGGGTGCATTAAAAAATAGAAAAATTGTGCGACATCCGCCGAAAAAAGGGTCCTGCAGGCGCGACTTGCGACCGCGACGAGCGACGGGTGACATGGAGCTGTACATTAAGACAGCTCCATTGAAAATCATTGGCCGGCGACTTCTCGCGGCAAAAATGTGTGATATTGCGGCGGAAATCCGCTTAGTGTGAATGGGGCCTTACACATGGCATCAAACTAACATGCATTGTGGTGTACTGCCAGAAATACTGCATGCAGCATTTCTGGTGCATTCTAATGCATTGGGCAGCCTATTCAAATGAATGGGCTGCCTTAACGCAACGCATGTTAACACACGGCACATGCTCCAATAGTGTGAAAAGGCCCTTATGAATCACAAGCAGAGAATAAACCCCAAGACCTCTAGAATCAACACATACTGTAACTTATACTTTGTTGTATTATGCTAAAAAAGCAATCTGTACTCAATATAAATATTTAAATGTAATCATTTGTGTGTACATACTGTATATATCAGATATGTTTTACATACTGTATAAGTACGACATAGCTAAGAATGGGAGTAGCAATTACATCATAGACTTAGTTCAGCTAGCACAGCAGGATTTTTTTTTAAAGTGGCATTTATTTTTTTACATATATGATATGAAAATTGTAATTACATGGCTGAATTAAAAGATCCTTATCCTTGTGTTTTAAGCTCTGTGAATTCAGCTTTATGTCTCCAATAGCAAAGCAGTTTTTAACTAAGCCTCTCAAAAACTTTAAGAGCAATACAATGTGCATGTAATATACTGAGCCGGAGTGAATAGCCGAACGTCGTTCACTTCGGCTCGGTTATTCACTTGGCTGACTTCAGCAGCTAAGTGGATAACCCTAATAGTGTTACATAAAACATCATCAGGGAACAACCCTGCCCCATCCAAAGTTGCTTAGCAGAATATAATAATAAACTCTGTGTGCTATAGGGTTAACCAAAGCCCTAAGGGCAATTGGCAGAGGTCAATGAAAGAACAGCCTGTCTTCCAAGCGTTCCCTTTGATTATACCATAGTGTGCCATGTAATGTACTTAAATTGTTACATACTCTGTTGAATATCTACATCATCAAATACATATACAATGTTATTGTTATCTCTTTGTAATACAGTTAAACAAGTTCCTCTTAAACATTAATGTGGTAATGTAGTAGTGTTTGTTATGATTTATGAGAATATTTGAGAATTAAATGCTTTACTTCAAAGTATCCAAGCGCTCAATTAGTCTCTTTACGGGGGGGGGAATTCTAACCTACTTCTCCCAAGTGCCAATCTCTTACCAAAGTTGATGCAACGTTTAAAAAAAAAGATTACTCACAGAGCGCTACACAGTCCCAAATGGCTGCACGCTCCACCAAGGGTTCTACTCAGCGGCCAAACTATCTTCGTCAATTGGGCTCCACCAGGGAGAAGTCCCACTTCCCAGAAGGGAACTCTAAACACAAAGGGCATCTGTCATGTTTGATTGAACTCTACCACACAGAAGCCACTTATGATCCACTGCCATCTTGGATGTGATATTAGCAGCCACAGCATTCCCCTTCATTCCTCCACCAGGAGCTATACGGTATAAAAGAATATGTAGGAAGGGGAGAAGAGAGGTGGATATGCTGGGTCAGCAAAGAGAGTAATTAGACACTTCCTAAAAGGGAAAGGGGGCTGAGAAGCCCTTTCTGATATTACTTATGACTGATCTGCCTTTGTTGAATTGCTATAAATTAATCAGGGTAGCAAGATAGCAAGATGGCCTGACATTTGATGCAATTTTTACATCCTGATTTATGTGCTAGTGAGCTTTATATGTCAGGGTTATTTTTCATTACAAGGTCTGGGCCTAGTGATGAGATGTAATTGTTTTCAACCTATACATGGTCAATTGTTTGTATTGTATGGGCACCTTAAAAAGTCCCAGGGTGAATTTTCTCCCCTGCATACAATGGTGTGGAAAATGTGATCAATTATGGAATTAAATGTATACTTTTTATTAATAGTAAAACTTTTTTTAATTTAACACTGGTCAAAACAGAAACTTTTTTTTTCATCTTTTTTCTATTGATTACAAAGAAAACAAAATAATTTTGCAAGACCATTTTGCCGAACGAAAAAATAATGTATGTATTACTTTGTTATCTTAAGTAACAATGTTATCTTAAATTAAGATAAATCACATAGTAAAAATGTAAAAAGTTATCCAGTCATTAAAAGAGAACTACGGGGTAAGTGTTTTTCTCCATAGTTCTCCAAAGAGAGATTTCAGAAATCACTCCAAGGAAAGGGATATTCCTGGTGGTCAGCAGGGTCCCCATAACTAGTGTCTCCATCGGAAGATTTACCATCTATTGCTTTTCTGGTGACAACCCAACATTTGGGATTTTCTTTCACTTTCAGTGATAAGGTTCACCAGGACAAATAGAGAGGGTGAATCTCCCAGGGGGATACAGACAGCAATAAAAACCTGATAGGTGTTCTAATTCCTCTCCATGCTATCCAAAACTAAAAAAAGTTTTGGCTTCAGTTGCACTTTAAGTTTAAGACTTAGTGCACATAGGTTGCTTGGAGCTGCTTATAAACATAATTCCATAATTATTACTGGAAAATCATATTCTGCACCCTGTGAACCTGGCCCCATCTTCTCAAATTTCAGAACTAAACCCACTTGGTTTCCTGCAATTTGATCTCTTATAACTTTTTAAAAACTATTTAGCATTTTATGAAATATAGCTTTAAGATTTCTTCAGCTGTATAAACACTCTAGCAACAGATGAGTATCTACAATAATGTAATCCGCAACAAACAATCAGAGTTCAATCGGTCAATGAACATCAAATCTGCTCTTTCATTCAATTAATTAATCAGTCCAGGTTTAATTAGTAAGTGGTTTGTCGAATGCCTGCCTGAAATATGTGAAAATCCAAACTTAACAGTGAACCCTACCCTACTGAACTCTATAGAGGAAAACACAATACTAAATTCTGCAACAATGTTTTTAAAATACTGTACAAAAGGCAGAGGGTTCTTTCAATGCAATTTTGAGAGTGACATTGATAAAACACCAATCTATTCAATTATATGCTTGGGAGATGCCTTTAAGCTGTATGTGGGTGTTACAATGAACCCAAACCTCATCCCTAGTATTTGATACATGAGCCAAGTGACTACTCATTTGAAGTTTAGTTTTGTTAGAGGAAAGTTTTCTACTAAATATAACCATTGTGGTGAAATATTTACTTTTAGACTTTCTAACAACTTTTCTTAAAGTAAACAACCAGGATCTTACCTGAACCAAGTTCCATCCTTTTAGAGATTCGGCAATTATAGAGGTTACTGAAGGGCATACTCCACCAAAAACCATCAAATGATTAGGTCCATACTTGATAGCATCATAAAATGACTTTAATCCTCTTGCGTTGTCACACTAAGAAACAAAACACAAAAAAACAAACAAAAAATCAGATAAAGCCAAGCATTTGATAGCACTTGATAGCTTAAGAATGCTAACTGTTAAACATGCAATACATCGCAGCTATAAAAATCTGTGAACTTTTTTGTTTCCTCTGCAAGGATGTCTTATATTGCAATGTACTGTTTTCATGAACAAATTAAGATATGTTAGTTATATTTTGTGATATGAACACTATATAAGAACAATCGTATTTAACCCTTTCATGATGGGAGACATACAGCCACAAGGGATAGCACCTACTTCATATTTGTTATATGTTCCCATTCACATTGCATAACTGAAAAAAAATAAAAAATTCTGTTTACAATTTTAAGTGCTTTTTACTTGCTACATTCCTATCTAGCCCCCCTCCCCTAAGTTATGTTAAGGAGGGGGTTGTGAGAGGTTATATTTATAATTAATCCTGTCCGTACTGTGCTGGCAGATTTCTTAATTAGTTGTAAACTAAGTTTGAACACTTTCAGTCCCCCCAAAAAAACAATGGAAAAGACAGTGCCCTCTCCTCATGAAATATGTAAGATTTATTAATACATGAAACAGATTAAAAATACTAGCGTATAATCTTGCATGTAATGAATTAATATCCAACACACATCTTCCATCATGAATCAGGAAGAACCGATGCACTGGTAATTGATCAAATCCATACACTGGACCTGCCGGTCACCATAACCATACTAATGTGTTTTGGAGTGCGACCCCTTCATCAGAGTCTGTGTTTGTAAATAATTAAGGACATAGTAAACTTACTATGTTCCCAACAATGAATGAAGAGGAAGTGCTCTACACAACACTTCCAGTTCATTCATGATTGTGGACATAGTAACTGATACTATTTCCTCAGTTTATAAAATGGACAGGAGCACTCAGTATAGAGGCTTCCTGATCATTCATAGCAGGGGCTGCACTAAAGAGATTGAGGACTCTGTCTCCTCAATCCCTTTTTTTGTTTTAAAAGGGAAATATCTGTTTAGACCCCTCATATATTTCCCCAAAGCCCCCAATAGTAAAGTAAAAAAATAAATAAATGAAAAAAAAAATATTAAAAACATTTTTTTTTAAAGGTTAGAAAAATATTTTTGGTTTCAGTTTCATCCTGACAAACTTTTTATTTTCGGTTTCGGTCTGAAAATTCCATTTCCACGCACCTCTAAAAAAATATGTATGTCATCTGTGGAGGACTGATGCAAAGTTTAAAAATATTACCTTGCAGATTCCTAAACATAAGGAAATGCAGGGAGTGAGGGAAGCAACTCGAGCAGTGAAGTGCTCCAGTCACATCTCCACCCCTCCTCACTATTTGCCCATTAACAAAATGCTTTGTTTTTTTCCTCAGATAATACAAGGCATTCTGTAATTGGGGGAGGAGAGATCATGTCACATTCCCCACCCCCTCCTCCATTTGCAAACCTTAGGAAGTATGCAGGTGAAACCTGTCTTAACTTAAACCTCAGTTATCCAGGCAGTGGCGGAACTACCGCCGGTGCGGGGGCCCGGGGCCTGAGGCTGTGGGGGGGCCCAGCGCCAGTGGGGTCAGGTCCTGGGCACGCCCGAGGGCGCTGATGGGGTGAGGGCGGCGGTTGCGGTCGTTGCGGCGAGCTGGGCCGCACAGAAAGAACGATCGGGTGGTGGAAGAGGAGGGGCCGAGGCGTGACCGGAGGCGGGGCTATGCCGGGCCGAGTGAAATGCGACCCGTCCCAGGCAAGCTGACAGGGCGGATCGATCATGGTAGATGCTGCGCCACCGAGCAGCATGGAGGCTCCTGGACTGTCACTGTGGACAGCGAGCGGCACTTTCCTGCTCTTCCAGTGTGGGCTCTGCAGGAGCATCTGACCAGGCTGAGGCTGCACCAACTAGGGCAACAGCAACAAGCAGGTAGGTGGGCTTGGGCAGGGTTTATCATAAGGGCTTGTTCAAACCGAAAGTGGTGCGTTCTGGGGCGGGAGGGGTGCATTGAAGTCAATGACACCACTTCCACGCTCCCCCGCCCCCAATTCGCAATGCGATCGGACACTTGGCAAAACTTTGCCTGCGTTCCGTTCTACTGCAAACGCAAAAAATAGAGCAGGCCCCATTTTTTGCGTTTGCAGTGGAACGGAATGTAGGCAAAGTTTTGCCACGCATCCGATCGCACTGCGGACGGGGGGGAAGGACATGGAAGCGGTGCCACCACGCCTCCTCCCACCCCAGAAGGCAGGGGGAAGTTTCGTGAGAGATCGCGGTATGTTCCAGCAGCTACCACTCTGGAACGCAACGCTTTCGGTGTGAACAAGGCCTTAGTGTTCTTCTGTCTTTACTGCTTTTCCTGAGTCCAGCGAGTCGCTTATTCCTGAGTCCAGCGCATCACTTATTCCCGAGTCCGGTGCGTCACTTATTCCTGAGTACAGCACGCCGCTTATTCCCGAGTCCGGCACGTCGCTTATTCCTGAGTCTGGCGCGTCGCTTATTCCTGAGTCTGGCACGTCGCTTATTCCCGAGTCCAAGAAGGGCACCTCCCTGAAATAAGGTTTTGCAGGTTGGGATGTCTGAGGTGGACGGAAAGTGTGAGCAAGCTTATGGAACTATCAGGAGGTGCTGTAGCTTTGTCTGTCAGAGTGGACTGAGATATACCACTGCAACAGCTGGAGTCTCTCTCCTCCCCATGTTCTCTGTTAGGGAAATAGAATTCAGGTCCAAGGAAAGCTTCTCTCATTTATGTTTAAGGTGCCTGATGTAAACCTCACAATCTCTGTGTACAGGGCTTGTGATCAGATTCTTCACATGCTACCTGTTTAAATGTACTGATATGCTAATCTGTTTCCTGGTTCAACCAATCGCTATATGTTACTGACCACGTCTACTACCTGATGCCTAAAATGACCCCTGCCTGTTACTAACCACATCTTCTGCCTGTTGTCTGTACCATCCCCTGCCTGCTTTGATCATTTCTGCTGCCTGGACTGACCTCTTGGCCTGTTTACTGACCACATCTACTGCCTGCCACCTGGACTGACAAGCTAAGGTTTGTAAATTAAAAGTGACAAAGCTGAAAGACACACTCCCAGCAAAATGTTTTATTCCACTGTGATGAAAGTAGGCACAGTCGATCTGAATACAGGAGCAGTGCAGCATCCTTGCTACACCATTCCAGGAATGCTACATTAGCTACAGCACATCTATTTTGGTTTTATTTGAAGGCCATAGTTCTACATTAAGTTGACAGGCAAGCAATATTTACAGGGTTATTCACAAAAGGGTGAAGAGTTTGGGGAAGGAGAAGTGAACAATCTAGGACACCATAGCTGAACTGGAAAGTGAGCTGAATTTGGGAATTTTTCCAAATCAGCTATTTTGGTCTAGATTGTTCACTTCTCCTGTCTTCTCCAAACTCTTCACCCTTTTGTGAATAACCCTGTAAGACTTTAAGTGAACACTGAACCATTCAGTACTGGCAGTTCTTGTATTTTTGTTCTGATAGATTACTTTAACCTATATGCAAAAAAAAACAACAAACAAACATGTAAAAAGGGAATATAGTAAGAAACATAAATAAATAACACAAAAAGTTTGGACAGGAGGGAATCAATTAATCTGTGTGTTCTTTTTACTAACCAGTACGTAGTAACCCACTCTATGAATATCAATTAAATTGAAAAAAAAAAAGGTTGACTGCATCCTTTTGCATCCATTATTAAACAAGTGCTGTATTTGAACTAGATCATGATCACATTGGATATGATATCAATGGGACATTTAGTACTCTTTATGCAGTGTTGTGGAGGATGCCCTGTATTCTGAGTGAAAGATTCTGCTCATTTTATGTCAAGACAATTAATACCCCTAGGACACAGACAAAGATGAAGACTGACAGCTCTAAATTCCCTTTATTCCTTCTAGGTTACCTGCTGACTTTTATTTTGCCATGCATATAACTAGATCAGACACTAAGAAAAAATATTGTGCATAAAGAATATAGTCATTAATTGGAATATCAATTAGTATTACATGGTTGAGCAGTGTAATATAAATTGGGATGCAGGAACCAAAACATGATTGAAAATATAATTAAAGTACTGTTTATTATACTTTTACAGATATATGTGGAGACAATGCCACAAAACTGCCCCGGGAAAATGTAGCCAGTCTTTTTTTTTTCATTATGTTAGCTAACAATTAAATAGGAATGAGCTGTATGTTCAGTTTTAATATGAGTTCAACCTTTACCCAGTCTGTTCGCAGTTTGGCCACTTTGGGTTCGCTCGCCCGCCCGCCTGCCTGAACCTCTGATTAATGCAGCCAGATGTCTGTCATTTAGCAGAAGTATTACTATCAACTCATTCTTCATTCAGGCTTCATTCACACTTCCATCTGCAAAATCTGTCAGGCTAGATGCTTTGTTTATGCTTCTAGATGCTTAAAATGATTTACATTTATTCAAATTTCACATGCATATGCATTTAGATGCATCTGACCTTAGTCCATTGAAACAGTCCATTGAAGTAGCCAAGGAGATTTCAGCAAATAAAGGTGTGTTGCGTGTACAGGGCCGTCTTTACCGCAGGGCAAAAGGGGCATTTGCCCGGGGCCCTATACCATTATCACGTGTACTCTTACTTGTGAGAATAACCGATACTAAGCACAGATACCGGTGTTCTGTCGAGCTGAATTTCCCAACATCAGCATCTGCGCGTGCGCACAGACCAGTATTAAATCGAAGAAACCGGGATTCATTGACAAAGTATTAAGTTTAAAATTGTTAATTGTGACCGTTAATAATATGCCATCCATCATGTACTGCCATGGACGGCATATTATTAACGGTCACAATTAACGATTACAAACTAATTGTTTGTAAATAAATGGCGGTTTCCTTGTTAATGCGCATGACAGAACACTGGTACTAAATTTTTAAACTGAAGTGGCTGCCTGAGGTCCCATGCTTGGTAGGGACCTCGGCAGCCTTCCTGTTAACCACACAGTGCCTGTTTATAGTGCCTTCCCATGGCGGAGGGGGATTTGGGGGGGCTCTTCATGGTTTCTTGCAGTGGGGCCCTGAAGTTTCTAGTTACGACACTGAATATAGATTTTATTTTTTTGTTTATTGTGGGTGTGTATTAAAAAATAACAAATATAAATAAATAAATGCTGTGGAAGGAAATACAATTAATTGGCTTAGTAATATTAGATAAAATATGATTTCATATTTCTTGGTGTGTACATAACTATCATTTTTTAAATAATATTTACTTTTATTTCAAACACCTTTTAGGGCCCATTCACACCAATTGTGGTGCGTTCCAGAGCGGTAGCTGCTGAAACGCACAGCAATTGCACACTAAATTTCCCCCTGTGTTCTGGGGTGGGAGGGGGCCTGGCTGTGCATTGAAGTCAATGGCATGCAGCCACGCCCCCACCCGCACTGCGATCGGATGCATGGCAAAACATTGCCTGCATTCCGGTATAGTGCGAACGTTTTGCCATGCGTCCGATTGCACTGCAGACGGAGGTGTGGCTGCGGTGCTATTGACTTCAATGCACCATATGCCCCCTCCCGCCCCAGAACAAAGGGGGAAATTTGGTGTTCAATTGCTTTGTGTTCCAGCAGCTACTGCTCTGGAACGCACCGCAATTGGTGTGAACAGGAACTTAATATGCATAGTATTCCTGTGGAGCTCTGCTATACACTCACACACTGCACATTACTGTGAGTCTTGTTGCTGTGATGCTTAGTGATATACTCATACACACTGCACATTACTGTCAGGCTAGATTCACACCTGGGCGATCCGTGAACCTGCGGCAATCGTGCACAATGGCACCACCAGTGTGATTGGCAGTGGTGGGCAAAAATGTGACAGTGTGGCCATCGGTTTGGTCACATAATTGCCCACCACTGCTGATCGCACTGGCGGTGCCATTATTTTCTAATGGCACCCCAGTCACGCCAGGCGGATCGTGAGGTTTCCCACCGCAATACTGGCCGTGCAATTAAATACGATCAGGGCTAAAAAAGCAGTGTGTCATGTGTACCTTTTTTGTTGTGATTGTTGTGTTGCTGTAACCCTATTGAAATCAATGGGGCCGCACGGCAATCGCTGTGTGCAATTGTGCACAATCGCGCAGCCCCGGGATCGCCCATATCTGAACCTAGCCTCAGTTTTTGTGATATACTCATACACACTGCACTTTACTGTGAGTTTTATTGCCTTTTAGGGCCCAAGAAAATGCTTGCCCAGGGTCCAATCAGTATTAAAGACGGGCTTGTGCGTGTACATGTGTTTGCATGTGTTTACATGCGCTTTGGTTCATTTACAAGTTAAAATTGATTCCTGGACACACCTGACTTCTATTTCTCCTAAATGCAGCTAAACTGACAGCAGATAAAAGAATGCAGGCTGTGAATAAGTCCACTGGAAATCATTAGATGCATATATACAGTGTATGCATTTAGAAAACCATTTTAAATGCATATAAATGCAAATAAATGCAATTAACGTGAATGTAGCCTAAATTACAGATTTCCACTGGCTTTTGATTTAAATTGTAAACAAGCTGGAGAGGAACCCACGTGAGTTAATTAACCAAATATGGTCATATTTGGCCAATTATGTTACCCTGGTGACCCAGTGCTGTTGTTTACATGCCAGCAGCACCGGGAAGCTATCAAGTGTGACAGTGGCAGGGCAGCATACCAGTGGAGGCAGGTCATCCTGTGTTGCTTATCATGATTTAGGGCCAGTTCACACCATCTCGCCCACACCAGAACGTGTGACACATCAATGCGTGCAATATTTTTGCGATTGCATCTGACCAAAATGCAGGTATTGCTGTGGTTTACGTTCTGGTGCAGGTGATAGCACTGCGGGTGGAAGGGGCATGTCTGCGGTTCCATTGACTTGAATGCACCACAATGCCCTCTTCCACCCCAGAACGCAGGGAAGCTTCCACTATGCAATCCAGTGCTTTCCAGCCACTAACCGTGCTGGAACACATTGGCGATGATGTAAACCGGCCCTGACGCTTGTTTTAATTAACGCCTTAGTGACAGGAGACGTACACTGTACGTACACCTCCACTAAGTGCCCAAATAACTGATCACATACACTGTATGTGATCAGCTATTTGGGCTCTGTAATGCTGGTAACTGCTGAGAATTTAACAACAGTGCCAGGGGACCTGGGTAATGTCATAGACCAAATATAGTCATGACCCTATTGGGTCAATGATGTAATCCTTGATCCTTTTTAAATGCTACTTTTAATGCTTTTGCTACCATGGCATAGCAGGGCTTTGTAAAAAGAATTGTCGGCTTTACAATGGAGGTGTGATCACCTCCACAGGCTATGAAAAGCGGCACGTATTCGGGGCTCCACTGCCCCTCCTCTTTGCTGATCTCCCCTCAAGAGACTGAATCTGAAAGTGGCAAAGATTTTGTCACTTTGGGGTTCACAGTTGTCATTCCTCAGCTGCTGTGGCCATGGATGGATGACATGATAAATCAGACTGTGCTTGATCAGCTTCATTGGCATGCAAAGGTGACATTAGGGTTCTAATAGATTCCTAGTATCTCCTTAAAAGAGAACCTGTCACCACTAATGTGCTATCACACTGGGGGCTTGTAAATCCCCTAGCTATAAAATAAACAAAACATTTAGTTTAATGAAAGTTAAATTAAATAAAGTAAAAAATATCCAAGAAAGTCCCCGGCCCATGTACACACACATAAAAAATGTAATCGATGATTGCACCACATATGTTGGGTATCATCACACATGCTGGGGTGACAGCAATAATTCTAGGGCCATCATTTATTGTCAACTCTAAACTGATGACCTGTAAAAGCTTTAGTACTGACTATGGACAATTTTTGGTACTGTAGATTTTTGCCTGACAGTTTGGTATCTGTTTACTCAATGCAGCCTCATTTTTTATATTTAACCAAAAATATTGGGTAATATTTTGTGTATATGTACACTAACATTAATTCAAAATAATTTTTTACTGGAAATATATGTTTGATAAACAGATGCACTAATATAATGCAACATAAAAACTTGTAACTGCCACCATTATATTCAACAAGGTCTCGGGTATTAGGATATGTATATATGTTTTCTAATTAATTTTAACTGCATAGGAACATACTGTACATAACTCTCAGTTAAAGTTTGTTTATACAAGTTTTTGGTGTACACTCGGATAGAGGCTAAGGGGGTGATTTACTAACCTAAACACACACACACACCAGGTGTGTGTGATTTTCACACAGCAAAACGTATTTATCAACCAAAAAGTCTCTAAAAGCATATTTCCACTAATGCCATATATGGAAAAATCATGTACATGATGCATATATAATGCTGCTTCACAGTTTAGACAAAAATGGTTAGCTCATGCATTTACATTCCTGCATTCATCAACACAAGCAACATAACATAGAGCTAATTTACACCACATTACCTTGCAATTCATTGCAAGTCTTTGCACAGCACACCTGCTGGGTGTGTACACACTACAAAGGTGTTTCGATTCCTCCCATAGATCTTGCTGGGAGGGAACACACTACAGAGGTGTATACACGTTCGTGGTGTGTTTAAAAGGTTAGTAAATCAACCCCTAAGAGTAATGGCAAAGCTCAAAACTGGCACGATATCTTAAAGTGACATAAGCACAGAACTTTACGCTGATGACAGATGTAACTTCCAGGCTGCATCATAAATGAATCCAATTATAATTTGAGAAACAACGTTAAAGGCATTTAAATCTGCACATTATCTTTAGGAAGATCATGCTGAAATAAATGGATTTGCTAAACTGCTGTAACTTCAATAATATGCACAGCTAGTGCAATTTTCAGTTTTTAGATATAAAATATTTAAAGCTTAAACTATTAAGCAAGTTCCAATGTCCAGTGCCAGATAAACCCATTGGTATTGCTATGAAGCGCTGAGGATTGCAAGACAATGCAAATTCCATATGTTTAATTAAATTATGCAGTAATTTTTAAATGCAGCACAAGTACAGTAGATCTATTTGTCAAGTAATACACAAAATTGAATTCCTCGAACATAGAAATAGACAACTCTGGTTTCTTAGTCAGACTATATAATGCAGTGACACATGAACATTTATTTTTTAAATTGAACATAGGGACCCACTCCAAGTGGAAAGTAACTCTAAGTTTTGTAAATACATTTATGCAGGATAAACAACTTATCTCTTAAGTGGTTCTAATTTTCATTTTGCCATTTATCTTTTATACCTGTCTAAATTAAATATGAAATATCTCATACAAGTAGAAGGTAGAGTTTTAGGCTACATCCTTTTTTTTTACAAGGTTTTGATAACTGCTTCACTCTAAATAGACTGTGTTATGGACATAAATTAAGTCATAGGAAGAACATCTCCCCCAGCTCTCTGCATAAATATGTTAATTTACTAAATGCAAATAGGCTGTTCAATTTGCAAGAGGATTTTCACTTTGCCAAATAATTTTCCTTTGGCTTACTGAAAGTGGTGAAAATTCACTTTGTAAAGAATACCCAGAAACTAAAAAATAAAAATATATTTTTGCTTACACATGAATGGACAATAGAAGTCATCAGAACTTTACTTCATTCCCTAAGCTGATGGAAAATTCCCTTGCAAAGTGAAAATTCCATTGCAAAGTGAACAGCCTATTTGCCCTTGGCATCAACCCCAAAAACCCATCTGGACTTTCAGCTTAAGTCAAGACAGAAAATAAGCAGTCTGTGCTGCACTTTTTCTTTAGAAAGTTCAATATGAGCAAAATCAGTATCTTGAGCACACAGATTGATTAGTACACCCCATGGCTGTCCATGGATAACTACCAAGGAGGGCCAACAACCAGGTATAAGGGCTCGTCACCCACAGATCAATACTCGAAAAAACTAAACAGAAAAAGATAGTGGGTTTTTTTGAGTCGACCTCTGTTGGAAATATTACCGTACAATATCCTTGTGGCAAAGCCAGTAATTTACTTGTAAATAAGGAAATATATCTAATAATAAAAAACTACATAAAATGTCAGTTTATAAACCTTATAACTTTATCAACACAATTTGCCAAAAAACAATTTCATTAAATCAAACCAGAGCCAATTTTATTTTATTTTTTGGTAACAAGGGCAAGGCATGGTAAAAAAAATATCTCCAGTGGGCCAAATAAGCACTTTATATAGTAAAGTGGGGGAGAGTTAGAACCTTTGTCAGGTTTTGGAATTTGTGTCTTCCTATGTCACTGGCATGGCATCCATTCTTTTGATTTATCATCCTGGTGCCACAAGGATCTGAAAAAGACAAAAAACTGAAAAAAGGCTTCAACCTAATCCCTATTATATACAAAACTTACCAAATATATACTGTGTAACCTTACATTAATGCCACGTTGATTAAGCCAAATTTAGCAGCATCTGTATGCATCAGTTGACTTGACAATACATTTAAGAAGAACTGGAGCTAGTGATGGGGGATGCTTCCCCACTAAAAAAGATTCAGATGATGGTGATTAAAACTCTAAACTAACCTTGTCAGCTCTGATTCATTTTGTCTTTTCTTCTGGGGTACTTCAAAAACTGGAAGTTATTAAACTTTGGGGAATAAAGGCTTACCTATAATATACATATTGTTTTAGCCCTTTGACACCACACATGTATCACAGAGCTTCCATAACATGTGCCATTGTCCACATGATCTCTAGCTCTCACACTTCGGGGGTGATTTACTGACCTAAACACACGCATGCACTAGGTGCGTGTGATTTTTACACAGCAAAACGTATTTATCAACCAAAAAGTCTCTAAAAGCATATTTCCACTAATGCCATATATGGAAAAATCATGCACATGATGCATATATAATGCTGCTTCACAGTTTAGACAAAAATGGTTAGCTCATGCATTTACATTCCTGCATTCATCAACGCAATCAACACAATGTAGAGCTAATTTACACAACATCACCTTGCAATTCATGCAGGGCTTTGCACAACACACCTGCTGGGTGTGTACACACTACAAATGTGTCTAGATTCCACCAATAGATCATGCTGGGAGGGAACACACTACAGAGGTGTATACTTGTTCGTGGCGTGTTTATAAGGTTAGTAAATCAACCCCTTCATCTCACACTCTCCCTCGTGGACCAAACCCACACTTTCTCATATAAGCACAATGCTCCTCCTTTGTTCAAGAACTTGCCAGAAGCTACTAGAGGTGGACCACCTCTCTATGACATTTCTTTCTCTTTAGTGGCCTATCCTGCCAACTACGCCAAGTGTAAAAGAGGCTACCAGACCAGCAAAGACCACTCTACTGTTTATATACTATTACAAGAGGGCCCTACATGTCTTCAATGTATTTGTATAATGTTTGTCTTGTTTATACTGATATGAATTTTAATTAAGTATGTAAGAATAAAATGTACATTATATATAAGGGAGGACAGGAGCTGACTGTCCAAGGCACAGAAAAAAGGGGCACAATATCATATTGGGAAATGTATATTTAAAAATACCCACAAGTATTATGTTTTACCAGATTTGCCACTTGAATGACATTTTCTGCCCTGAGTTTCCCCTAGGAGAGTTAGGGAAACTCTTACGGCAGCAAAAACAGATGAGAAAATGCCTTTTAAAGTTAAGTAAAAAATCCTCTTTAATGGAGCCATAGATAGCAGTAAAACCAGACAGGTGCTCCAATCCTTCCCCGCTCTATCCAAAAATGAAATAAAAATGTTAGCTTTATATACATTTTAACCAAACCGCTAATGATACTGATATTTTTCCATTCAGTATATGTTTAAATTGATTTAAAGAGCGTAAGACACCTTTAAGACTAATGTGTTGACTTGCATGATGATTCACAAATCTCAGGACAAGCTAAAATTCGGAGAATGGGAGAAACTTTGTGGGTTTTTTTGCCAAACTT
>NW_017307093.1:619807-659842 GCF_000935625.1 Nanorana parkeri
CTTTTTTAGAAAAGTACTGGGTGTTTTTTGCCTTCATGCAGAGAATGCATTAAGGTAAAAAACACCCAGACTTTAGTACTACTTTAAGTAAAAAGAAAAAACATTGCCATTACGAGGAGGCAGTAGCTATATTTATTTCCTTAGCAGAGTACTAAAGAGATGCAGCTGTGTATATATATTAAACCATTCATTATTCTCTGCAATTGTCTGAAATCTGATTTTTCTCATTCTTTCAGCTCAATGAAATCACTTACTAAAGACTGCTACTACTATTGATCGTTGTGCATTGTTATTTTCTGCTTTGAATTTCATTAATGAAACTTTCAGGCTAAAGAACTGATTGGATTTTTTTTATTTAACTGAGTTACATTTTAGAATTTGTAAATTGGTATGATTTATGCATATTTTTTTTCCAGAAACATACTTCCCACTGCAGGAAGCACTTGCTGTTATTGCAAAATACATATGCTGCATGAGTATAATACTGTTAAATTGCATCTAATATAGTTGAGGCCAACTCCATAAGGTGGGTATTTTTCAAGAATCTCTATATGTTGGTGAAAGCAGAGAAAACTATACATCTTACATACCAACAGAATAGAGACACTATCTAAAATCTGAAAGAGACCGTATTTAAACCAGCTTTGCATGCCCATTATTATAGAGTAAATGGGTCTTTCCCTTAGGTAGATTTAAAACTCTAGAGGGATTATATGTCCTAAAATTCTTTTCACTATGGAGTGTCAAAATACCATACACTTTCTAGTAAGTAAATGTAATGTATAAAAAAGTTTAAAAAATACTACAAGAAGATGGACACATCTCATAAAATCCAGTTGAATGTAACACTTAAAGCAAAACTCCAGTGAAAAAAAAATCAGTGTTTTAAAAGATAAAATTAAAAAAAACACTTGTTGCTGTAATACTCACCTTCAATCCGTAGTTGTCCCCCACAATACTTTTTTTTCCAAATTTCTAGATTTTATAATAGCAGCAATATCATTAAACCCACTTTCTTCAAGCCAGGCCATTTTGGACCCGCCCCCAGCCTGTGACTGGACAGTGAAAGGGAAGCAGCATAGTGATGAGCTCATCTCTCTGTCACACTGCTTTATCCACCTATCACCATGCACCTTGTCAACACTTAAACTAATTATCTCTTTGTATTACTTAGCTGCTTCCTTTCCCATTTTGAGCTCTGCTATACAGGGACTGCAAGATGCTAGTTTGGGTACTTATACTTACACTTGCATTTAAAAAATACATTTAATTATGTTTTAATAAATCTAGAACTGCACTAATTTATGTCTTGTATATCTTCTTAGAGTTCAGCTTTAAATATTTAATACTTATCAGTAGAGATAGCCATTGATAGTCTTTTATGATTACAAAGGAAAGAGAATGTGTATGAGATTTTTCCTACTTACTGTGGATGCAGTATTAAAGAAGAACTCTGGGAAGAAAAAAATCCTAACCCCCGCCCACTGCAAGGGTGAAGTGCTAATTTTTGTCTAGGATGTAAAATATAAAATAAATACTTACCCAAACCAGGGACCCACCTGGCAGCCTCACTTCCCCTCCACTCTGGTGGTCTAAGAACCTGTGAGTCATCATGTACAGTAAAGTGTATTGGACATGAGGATGCCAAGGGACATCCCATCACCAGAGTAGGGGAGAGGCTGCAGGGACTGGTCTAACAGCAAGGTGGATCCGCAGTTCAGGTGAATATATATTTTTTTATTTTACACCCAAAATGAAAACGAGCACTTGACCCTTGCAGTGCGGGGGGTGGCACCACTACAAAGGGTTACCCAGTCTTTACATCTCTTAACATGGAGACTTCAAGTGGCCATCTCTAAACTCACTACCCACAGTTATCACCACCAGAAAATGAACCATGTAAATTCCATGCAGCCATTTCTGGAATCCATGCATATACACAATAAGTGACTGCAAAGAGGTCAAACGCACTGAGTTGCAAACAAAGGATAAAGAAACATAGAGGTCTATTCACTAAGCTGCCAAAGGATCTAGCCGTAGCTTCGGCTGATCCTTTGGCTAGCTTCGACCCCAGGACCCCTTCGGTTCAGTAGAAACGAAGGGCTGCTGTATGGGCTATTCACTATAGCCCGTACAGCCCCCTGAAGTTGGCCGAGCGGCTCAGTCGAGCCGAAGGCATATGCCTCGGCCCGACTGAGCCAAGGTGAAAGCCGAAGCTGGCCGAACGGCCGGCCAACAGCCTGCTTATGACGGCTGGATCCGGCCACTTGCAGAGAGATCAGCGTCCCTGCAGGGCTGCTATGATATCACAACGGCCTCTCCGGGTTCTCAGTGTGTAATGACAGATGGTGTACCTGGTTACCTGGTAACCAGGAACGCGGATCTGTCATTACTCTGCCGGCCGCTCTGGGAGTCTAATACAGCTCCCAGCCGCCCAGGAGAGAAACACTTTCTCCCGAAAAGGTTTACTTGCTATCTGGCCGCCCTCAGTCAGAAAAAAAAAAGCCAGCATAGGAATGCATAGCTAGGTTCCTATTGGCTATTCAATCACTGCTTTTCGGCATCTATGAGAATAGGCCGAACAGCAGCGAGTTGCCTGCCGGAGGTTCCAGATGTTGGATCGGCTGAGTCGAACTCCTTCTGCACTTCGGGTCGGCCGAACATGCTGAGCAGCAAGCCGATGTACGGCTGATTTTAGTTGGTGTACGGCTGAAATCAGCCGTACAAGCATGAAGTGAATAGCGTTCAGCTCACTTCGGGTCGATTATTCACTCGGCTGCCTACGGCAGCTTTGTGAATAGACCCCAGAGTTATTTTTTTAAAATGAAAAATGCTAGTTGTTTATGATGCACAGTGCTTTAGCAAAACTAAGGGGGTTATTCACTTAGCTGTCGAAGGCAGCCGTGTGAATAACCGAGCCGAAGTGAAGTGAGCCGAACAGTTTTAGCCTGCCTTCGATCAGCTGAACATGCTCTGCCGATGCAACATCTGGATCGGATGAGCCGAAGCTCCAGCAGCTCACTCGCTGGCGTCCGCCCCTATTCTCTTAGGGGTCAAACGGCAGTAAGTTAATAGCTGAATGCAGCCGAGCGGCATTCGGCTCGTCTATTCTGCTCGGTACATCTGAGGTAGCGAGAAGAATAGTAAAAAAGTTAAATGAATAAAAAAATTTTTTTTTGAAAAATTATTTTCAAAATGTAGAAACATTTTAAAAAAATACAAATATTTTAAAAAACTATTTTTAAAAATTACGCACGCTGACCCAACCGCAAACAAGGAACTCCCACCACATAATGTCAAATCTGACAGATGAAGGCAAAATAAAAACAATGGGGCGGCGCAGCGTTGACATCACTGCTAGCTCTGCCCAACTGTTCCTATTGGTCGGCACCTACTAGAGTCTACTAGCAGGTCCTGGTCAATAAATAAAAACTGGGCGGAGCATGCCAATTACAATTAAGATCATTACTAACTAGCATTTATATACTGAAGGCAGATATAACGTTTGGCCTTGGCAGCTGAAAAATATGTATCTCTTTAACTGTATACAGTTACTTTTGTTACATTAAATTGGAAGGAATGGCAAGCTGTCAACCAATAGGGTAGTCTACAGCTATCTAATGTGGCTAGACATAGACAGAGCATGACTTCTCATCCTTGGTATGGACCCTGTCCAATAAATGGACACATCTAAATTATAAAGATGTTCAGAAGCACCCAAAACATACATTTATACTGTGAGGGAGCCCCAGAAGAGTGCAAATAAGAGATTTATCCACCATAATGTTTTAATAAGTCATATTCAATCCATGGCATAGGATAAATGTTTGAGAAATAGATATTTATGACTATAAGAGGGGTTATTAATTTATTTGAAGTCAAGTTGGCCATTTAGCTCAAAGCAGCTATATAACACAAAGACAATACATTGTGAAATATAAATATAACTTAGATATATATGAACTCAGAAATTGAACAGTTGTTATAAGAAGTCAACATACACCCTAAAATTAGGAGCAAAGTAGATTTTTGAAGTGAACAGTTTTATTCTTTATATTTTAATTTGCATGTTAAATCCATTGTGTCCCTTTGCCTTTGTGTATAGAAATCAATCATCTGTGATGTAAATGGATACAAAAAGCTTTTTGCAGATTGTTGGGCTCCCAGCAGAATTAATCAGAGATTTACGTATTTTCAGTAAGCAACTTAGTAGAAGTCAAATTAGATTATGTTGTATAGGGAAGACATAGAGGCATAGAGGCATATGCATACTATCAAAATTTGGATATGACGGCAGTCAGTTCCTGCATTGTAAGAACAAAATATTAGGTAGCCCATGTGAAAGAGCTAAACATAACATTTCCAAATAACTATAAAAGTTGTTTTAGGAGATTAACAGTTCCTAAAAATTGAATATTTTATATTTTATACAAATGTTATTGTATAGTGATAGCAGTTTTTCTACACGGAAATGCCAAGTCTTTCAGTAAATCAGCCCTAATGCATTTTGTTTGCTTAGGCTTTCTCCAGCCTGGTCGTAAATGAGAAAGCTGAACATACCTATACAGGTTGTACTAATATGATTGAAATCATCTGTAGCGGAAGATAAAAGTTAATGTTTCTAAAAGAATAACTCCAGGATTTAAAAAAATTAACCCTTGTAGTGACGCTACCCCTGCACTACAAGGGCAAACTTCTAATTTTTTTCCAGGGGTGAAAATAAAGTGACCACTCACCTCTCTGACCCCCCCCCCCCAGTTGTAGTTTCTTCTTGGCATCTTCACGTCTAATAGACCTGTATTAGACGTGATGACATCACAGGTGCTTAGACTGCTGGAGGCCAGGGGAGAAGAGGCTGTGGGGAAGGGTCTAGCAGCCAAACAGGACCGACGATTGAATATGTTTTTATTTTATTTTGAATCCCTAGTGGTAGTACTGCTTTAAATGATAAGAAAACCCAGTCACTAAAATCTCATAAGCTTTAACATGTAATTTTAAAACGAAATTTTCAATATTTTTACTTTTGCCGCTTTTATTAAAATAATACCTGATGATCTGCACACAAAAGTCCCTGCCCAGACACTTTCTGTTAAAGGATGACCATTCTTTTTTTGACTCCCAGTTGTTGCCCTTCATTGTCACATGCGCTTCTGATGTAAAGCACAAGTAAGCTTATTCACCACATATTATGAAGGTATGGAGTAAAAGGTAGACAGGAAATTGTTGCAAAGAAGCTGCAGATGACCAGCATCGGTGATATGCAACAAGGATATAAAAAAGTGAAAACAAGTAAAAAAATTTTTTTTAAATTGCAGTTGTTTATGATATTCAAAGCTTTAGCAAACTAAGGGCCTGAGTCTCTGGGGGTGATTTACTAACCTAAACACACGCACGCACCAGGTGTGTGTGATTTTCACACAGCAAAATGTATTTATCAACCAAAAAGTCTCTAAAAGCATATTTCCACTAATGCCATATATGGAAAAATCATGCACATGATGCATATATAATGCTGCTTCACAGTTTAGACAAAAATGGTTAGCTCATGCATTTACATTCCTGCATTCATCAACGCAAGCAACATAACATAGAGCTAATTTACACCACATTACCATGCAATTCATTGCAGGGCTTTGCACAACACACCTGCTGGGTGTGTACACACTACACAGGTGTTTCGATTCCTCCCATAGATCATGCTGGGAGGGAACACACTACAGAGGTGTATACACTTTCGTGGTGTGTTTTAAAAAGTTAGTAAATCAACCCCTCTGTGTTTTGTTAAGGTCAAACAGATTTTGCATTCCCATACAAGTCTATGGGAATGCCTGGAGCAAGTCAAAAGCAGGTCAAGAGGAGGTCAACTACAGGTCAAATGAACCTTATCAATTAATTCTGGTTCCACTGATGCCATCAATACATGCTCAAAGCCCGTTGACCAGGGCACTTAATGTTGATTAGTTAGGCATGTGTAGTACTCTACTGATGATTAGATTCTACTCAGTTGGTGGAAAATGATTGTACCCCCCAAAAATATAATTTATGAAACTATAAGATAAAGCATGCTGTAACAATAAACAATACAGGTGGATAGTTACAAAGATGCGTGCAACTAAAACTGATAAAATGGCATTGAAAGCCAAGCATTATTCTCAGTTATCACTTATGCATAGAGTAACACCAGTTGAATATTTGTGTGTGTTTTGAGAGTAGAAAGAATAAGCCTTTGTGGTGTTTTTTGCTCTCTGTCTCTGTTGGAAATATTTCCCTTTACTTTCTGCCTCAGCAACATGACAGGAAATCTCCGCAAAGTTAGAAAGTTAGGAGAAATCCAACTTTCGACAGCTGTCATCTGTACTCCCTGGGATATTTCCCCATACCTCCTATGTCAGAGACAGTTGTCACTGGTGGAATATTCTCTCACTTTTTCTTTGCACAGAAACTGAGGGAAAGTCTCTCCAACTGAGGCTCAGACAACAATTGAAAGATGACAATGATTCTAACCCTTCTTCACTGTATCCCCGTGGTTTCCCAACTGATGAGGTATAGTAGGCCTTTAATTGCAGCTTCTGATAAGCACCAAAGGGCTGCACATATTATTCAGTATAATGTAATGCCAAAGAAGACTGTCAGGGTTTGTGGACACACTGGAGGAAATGGTCAGAGACTGCAGACATGCTACAGGTGTTGCTGGTGACCAGAAAACTGCTTCAGTATACATATGCTACATGATTCTATTAGAGACCACTACCATTACTCTTTTGCAAATCAATAGTCCCATTCCCGCTACAGGGGTCTTGAAAGGCCACACAAAAACTACCAATGGGCCAAATGTGGCCCTCAGACTGCAGTGTAGGCACAAGAACTCTATCCAATTTTAAAACATAGTTTGGGATTGAGTTCTACTTTAATATGTGGCAAACAAACAAACTTACAAGACATAATGTGTATGTCAAGGTATCTGCTGATGGATAATTTAATCTTTTGCAATACAGTGTATTCACACTCAAAATCTATCTTTCAGTATATTTGGCATCATTACGGATTTACTAAGGACTATTATTAAATATTGTCATATTGATTATTATTTATATGTTTGAAAATGTATCTTTATGAAAATGTACACACTGTTTGGAAGTTTATGTATGTTTATGAGCAGTATCGCAGTGCACACGATTTATCAACATATCTGGCATTATGCCCCACTGTATACAGTTTTCTTATCCAAAATGTGTTTGTGAATCTGTTGCAAAGTTGCTCACTAGGGGATCCTGCCAGCCACTTCATATTTAAAGCTAACAAACCTAAGCCATCTGCACACAATTAGCAGCAGCATGGTCAGCCTACTGTATGAATTCCTTCAGTTGGCCATTTGACTCACTCTGATATGGTAGACCTAACAGGCAGACCAACACCCAAATGAATGAGTGCACATGGCAGGCTGACAACAACAAATGTACAAAAACTAAGGGGTCTTTTCACAAAGCTGCCGAGGGCAGCCGAGTGAATGACCGTTCAGAAGTGAAGTGAGCCGAACACTGTTCGGCTATTCACTTCAGCCTGGTACGGCTGATTTCAGCCGTACATCGGCTGAAATCAGCCACAAGCAAACCCAAGTACCCAGCAGCAGGGGTGGAGCTGGCAAACACTAACTTCATCCCTATCAAGCTTTGCCAATTGAGAAATCTCCAAAGAGATGTGGGATTACCATAGTGCCTCTTGATCATGTGTTTTGAAAATCCACAAAGAGAACATATTTAGATGCAGCAGCATTATTTCCTTGCAGCTCAAGATCAAAAGCTGGCATCTCTTAATAGTGCATGTGATAAAATACTCAATCCGATAACAAATATGTAGGGTGTTTTTTTGTTGGGAATGATTAAGAATTACACTGCTTTTATATTGTTTTTTTTAATTTAGAATTTCTAGCTAAAAAAATAAAGTAATACTTTATTGCACATTAGTTTTACTTACTTGTTTTTTTACATGGATTAATTTGCAAATCATGTGAACCTCTTGAAAATCAAAGTGCTTAAGAATGTGGTGAAATATACTCATGAAAGCTTTCATTTTATGCAAAACCAGATAAAAGATTGGAACATATCCTGTTTTACATAATATTGAGGGAATAATAAATCAAAAAACTAGAGGCTGCAACAGCAAGGAAAGAACCTTAATCAAATCACAGTGAAAAAGATAACCACATAAATTGCCTACTAGAAAATTCAAGCTAGGAGATGCAGTCCAAGTATATGAATACTATTTACAACATAATTAATGCATTTTCAGGGTCAATCACTAATAAAAATGAATGTGTCGAATATGCAGATTGCAGATAATAGCCATCAGTTCATAGTTTTAGCAATTGTACTCAAATTAGAAAAAAGGCTGGATTCTCTATAATAAAATGATCTTTATTTGTGATACCAACAATTATTTTCCATAATGACAGCCAAACGGAATTTAAAATAACAGTCACATGGCTTGGAGCAATGATCATTATGGTGATTAACACATGCTGTATAGCTTAGTGAACATAGAATTTGTCTTTACATGAAGAAGCTGGTTGGTTAGCTTCTACAGAAAAAGCGGTTTTATGCTATAGTAAATAAAAACTGCAAATTATCTTCCCCCAGTTTAAGACCAAACCTGTAGGCCAAAAGGAATTGAAATGGAGCACATATGTGGGAGTTTACAAAGTTTTTGCCACTTTTTATTATAATAAATGATTATTTATTTGCTCTATGGCTAATGTTTTTGAGTGCCCAAACTGCAATGCAAAATCAATGTATTTATCTCAAAGTGCCAACACTGAAAATAATTTTAGTATTGTGTTTTAGTTTGGGCACTGGGGTTTAAAAAAAGTTTAGCATTACTGCCTTAGGCAAAATTGGGAAACACATATATTCAAACATTTATACACTCACAGATACAAACACATATAATCATACATTCATAAACACACACATAAACACACTCAGGTGCTGACCAACAAATGCTCACAATTTGCAAGCAAAATTCTGAATCCATGGCACAGGGCTGCGGTGGATTGCAGTATGGGGTACATATAGTACACCTGTACCAGTGGAGGGGAAGTACTGTTCTCTGAAAGGTAAGTATAGCGGGGTGGAGAGAGGGCTAGATTTAAGCAGGTAAATCCATTTTCCTAAATTACTTGGGAAACGTGCTAAACGATCGACGGCTTCCCCGCTGTACATTTAGCCCTGCTTGCCCAAAGCAGGGCTAAATGTAGAAAAAAGCTACCCACCCGGCACCCAGGAACTGCATGTCCCAGTCATTGTGCGATACTAATTAGACACCCCTGTCTAGGCTCGCGTGCCCTCTGTGGCACATGCCATAGGTTTGCCATCACTGACCTAGATACTATACCTACCCTCTCCCTTTTTACCACATCTATCCAAACATCAAGAGTGCCAACTTACCATATGGACTGAGATATCAACTCTTTTTATCTCTACCCTTAAAAGTGTTTTGTTATATCAGATCAATAAATGCATACCTGTTGATTATTTTAGAAGTTCAGAAATGTCCTGTGCCTTGTGTTATCTCAAGGAGTCTAATTATCCCTTCCATTCCTTATCATGGACCACAGATAGGGGGTGATTTACTAACCTAAACACACGCACGCACCAGGTGTGTGCATTTTTACACAGCGAAATGTATTTATCAACCAAACACGAGCAACGTGTCACATTTTCACGCCGTTATGGCGCGTTTTTATGTATTTACGTACGTGCGCGTCATGTAGCATGCGCCATAGGCTACACGCCGCTCTAATAGCGTCATGCAAGTCTCTAAAAGCATACTTCCATTAATGCCATATATGGTAAAATCATGCACATGATGCATATATAATGCTGCTTCACCTCTATGCCTACAACCATCCCAAAAAACACTGCTAAAAACAGTATTCAAAAATATGGAACTTACACACCACTGACGTGTTCAGCTCTGTAAGAGCCAAATGCACATGTGTGGAGGCAAGTTCACACGCTTCTTAAGCCCAGAAACATGAGCACGCCGATTCTTCACGATTTCTTGGTAAATTGAATAGCAGCGTGTTCACGCGCGACTATTATTCCAACCGTTCTGTACTGTCCAGAGGTGTTTGTTTTTTGAAAGCTTATTTCCTCTTGGCAGTTTTTAAGTGTTCCTCATTCCACTTATGGAGAGACATTCATTATTTTTTACACTACCTAAATAATGTCCCAAAAACATGAGTGCATCACAGTTTAGACAAAAATGGTTAGCTCATGCATTTACATTCCTGCATTCATCAACGCAAGCAACACAACGCAGAGCTAATTTACACAACATAACCTTGCAATTCATGCAGGGCTTTGCACAACACACCTGCTGGGTGTGTACACACTACAAAGGTGTCTAGATTCCACCAATAGATCATGCTGGGAGGGAACACACTACAGAGGTGTATACTTGCTCGTGGCGTGTTTATAAGGTTAGTAAATCAACCCCATAATGTATATGTTGTAGACATTAGGATTCAATACTTAATTGTTAAAGGGCACTCAGCTAAGGCAACTGTTGTTAGGCTTCCAGTACCAAGATGCCAGAGACCGAACGTGCACAAGACATTTCTTCCTTTCAGAAACAGGCACAGACTCAGTGAATTCAACCCCAAGTTATGCCAGCTGTACAGCGCATGGTCTTTTCTGATGTTCCCAAGTGGCAGGAATGTGAGGACACAGGAAAACAATCATCCAGACAATCTCAAACAACACCCCGAGACTTTACTTTAACCCACATGCTTCTCGATAGAGAGTGAATAGCCTCACTGTCCAGTAGAGGCTGAGAATAGATGCACAAAATACCTTTATTTCAGGTACATGGACATTTTACAAATAAAAGTTCTTAAAACAATCTGGAAGGATAGCAATAACATTTGGATTTGGGAACACTAATCCAGTGCTATAGTTAAGGGAATTTCTTCTGACAGAGTATGTGTAAGTGTTTAAACAGATTTAAAAAATCAGTTTGTACTCCTCCTACTTATGAGTCACCTTTACAATGCCCCCTTCTCCATAATATAGTTTTACTTTCTATTAAAGAGAAACCCAAGTAGGGTTATTCTCTCATTACAGTCCCTTAATTCCAGCTTTGACCTGATGAAAGTTCCTTCAGGGGTGTCAAGAGTTCAAAAGTTCCTTTAGCAGGGTAGACTGGCAGGAAGTAACTAAGATACAAAAGGGGGGCTAGCCATAAAGAGCTCTACTAGGACAGTGTGGGGGTGTTGGGTAGTTTAGTAAAAACAAGTGGACAAGGCTGGCACCGGTCAGTCCACAAAAATGTACTGTCAGCCCACAACAGGACTTAGGAGCACAGTGCCCTGACATATACTTTAAAGGAGAACTATGAGATGAGTGATTTCCACTCACCTCATAGTTCTAAGCCGACCTGTGACAATGAGACTGTCACAGGTCGGCTCAGTAGATCGGGAGGTGAGGGAACACATACCGGGTTCCCTCAGTCTCAGTATACCATGAGCTGTAGCTCGCGGGATACTGAGCTTAGGGTGATGGGAGGATGCTAGTTTGTGTCCTCCCGTTACCCTAAGGAGAACTATGGGGAAAAACACTGACCCCATAGTTCTCCTTTAAAGAGAATGCATATTGTACATATTTTCTTTACTTATTTATCATGGTCAGAACAAAAGCAATGAAAGATTTTATTTTTCTTGGTCAAATATAGATGGCATATCATATATGAATAAAGATACATCAGATTATAAACTTATAAAAAGACTAAAATAAAACAGTTTCCCTTTAAAAAAAAAAAAGAAGCTTTTTACTGATGATCACTTTAAATTTATTTGGAGGTGTCTATTGAGAAGAGCAGATAATAAAGGCATTTGCATGAAGACAAAATATTAATTCATGAGATAAAAGCTGATTTATTAAAAACAGTGACTTTCAATACTTGCAAATTTCATGCGCATAATGCCAATTACACTCCTACACAGTATTTATGTTTGTGAGCTGAACATTTTAATGAGAGAATTATTAGGAAGTAAAAAAAATGAATGCAACTAAAATAACTTGCACAAATTGGCCTCATGACCGGTTCGGGAATAGGATGACTAGAGGTGAATCAATGAGCTTACCTCACAGAGACTTATGCTCTAATAAGCCAGGTAAGCAGTGATGCTGGAATTTTCTTTATAGTTTCCCAACCCTTTAAGCCATAATGGTAATCCATTAATCATAATTTAATTACTTCATCTAAGTAAGTTAACACACTGCCAGATATGTCTGCATTGTGTAGATCCAGAAGGTCCATCTACTCCTTGGCTTAATGAGCTACAATATGTAAGAACATTCATCCAGTAATAAACTAATGGGAAAATTTGCAACATATTACAGATAGGGTGAATTCAGATGGTGAAAATCCTTTATTTGAAAGTATCTGGATAAGCTGGCAATTAATATTTATCTCAAAAGTTATGCTAGGTACAGTTTGCACCATCCCTTCTAAGGAATATCCATTCTTGGTCTATTGCATGAACATAAATATTTTTGCTAGCCTAAGCAAATGTTACATCCCTAGAATATTAAATACAAATACAGAAACTTAACCACAAATACATTTATATTTGGATTATATTTTTGTAGTTTATTATATCTGTTTAAGATTTTAAAGGTTTTCATTTCATATTTTTTTCAAACACATTTTAATACAAGAAAACAAGTGTCCTCATATTTCGTCTTCTCTTTATTTTCTATAACTGATTAAAAACTGATACAACATGCTTACAAAATAATTAAAATATATGTTTGACCATAACATTTTCTTCCTATTTTGAGATAGCATAGCAAGGGATATAAAAGCCCTAAAATGTTTTTTATTGCGGTTTGTGTCCCCCACTGGGAATATTGACCCTCTCTATTTGTCCTTGTGACCATTGTCACCAAGATGAAAAGTGATGGGAAATCCATATTTTTTTTAGTTGTCACCAGAACAAGATGTGAGCATACATTTCCAATGGGGACACCTTTGTCAATGACAACTGTCTAAGATGAGAATTCCCCTCACTTTGCAGATATTTCATCTCTATTCCTCTTGTAGAATAAGAAAACAAAGTGACTGGAGTTTTAACCCTCACCTACTCTATCCAAAACGAAAAGAAAATGTGTTGGCTATTCATACACTTTAAGTAAGAACGTCAAAAACATGGGCAGAATTCCACTTTAGCACCAGGGATGTGATGTTATTATTATCCCCCTTCACACACTCCACTTAAGTACCCTTATTCTGCCGATATTTATGCTCATGTTCAGTCTAATGTACTTTTAGTTCTGCTGTTTCTATACTTCTGTTAGATTAATCATGTTAAACGTTAAGGAAATTGCCAACACCCAGAAGCAGAGCTGGATGATTTGGTATTACATACAACTAGATGTAAGTGATGTTAAACAATCAGGTCCACCTCATCACCCCTCAAATATGTTAAGTGCAGTTCTCATTTAATCAATATATAGTGTGAAAATAATTTCATAGTAAAAGTATTGCAGAATTATGTTAACATTAAAAGTTTAGAAAAATATAAAATATAAATAATTAGCTTATAACACACCAGTCTAGGTTTTGTATGTTCTGTTCATCCTTAGTAGGACCCCAAACATTTTATAGAATCAAACAAAATATTAAAATATATATAACTAAGCACAAATGTCTCAATACAACCAATTAATTTAGTATGCTTGGTGGAGGGAAGAGACCACCACACATTTGGCTGAAAGAGCAGTTCAGCTTTTATTTGCCATGAGAGTTAAAACGATAGCCAAAGCATTTTGGGTGTTTACCTTATGCACACACGACATAAAACTTTTTTATCAGCATACATGATATAATACAAATATAATTATGATACAGTTTACAACATAATATGAAAAAGTATTAAGGTTTACTTATATGTCTGAAGGTTTTTCCACACACTTACTGTGTAAATCGTGGGACCTTCTCTTTGGATCCATCAGACCTAAACACCTAACAAACCCTTTCCTAGTACTCCACCAACATATCTTTACCAATTTACTTAAGGTAATATAATTTTGTTTACACTGCAGAAGATATTTATTCTTTCTCTTATCAATACATAAGTAAACAAAACATCAGATCTTATCAATAGGTAATAGGGAAACAAAACATCAGATCCTTAGAACTAGCCCTCTTAATACATTTGTAACAAAAAATAAATATTCACTACATACTGAAAAGTTAGTAAAATTTTTTGAAAATGCAGTCTGTGGTGAGCAGTGGCATATCCAGGGTATGGCGCATATGGCACATGCCCTGGGCACCACATTAAGGGGGGGGCACTGCTCAGTGGGTCAGCGAATGTTTACTAACCCACGGAGTCAGCTGACCTTTTTCTCTCCCCACCCCTCTCCCATATCCCCACTCGGTTCTTAGCAACCAGAGACGCTCTGGCCTCTGTCCTGCCTGGCTCCTGGCAAACAGTGATGCTTGCCAGAACATCAAAGGTTGCTTAGAGTCCGGCGGGAAATGTTTAAGGGACAGGGTCCTGCCTAGTTCCTGGTAACCAGTGACGTCACTGGTTGCCAGGAGCTGGGTGGGACATCAGGAGCGCAATTTGTTGTGGACACCGCTCTGGTGGTGAGTATCTAAACATGGTAAAGAAAAACTATTTATGCATGCTACAGGGTTTTTAATTTTTTTGTAACACAAGATGAAAGGAAAAAAATATCCAGTGTGATGGAAGATGATTACACAATTTTTTTAATCAATTTTTAAGTCTTGGTTTAGCCCCCGAAATGTATTGGCTATTGTTTTCACTCTCATGGGGATAAAATATTAAACCACACTCTCAACCATATGTCTAAAATGTACTGTTGTAGACCTTCTCTTTAGACCAATCAAATCTTTGAGAAAAAACTCTTAACTAAAATATCAACAGATCTAAACACCTTCCAAATTGTGATACAGTGCTCCACCAACATATCTTTACCAATTTCTTCAGGGGGTTATAATTTTGTTTACACTGTACCCTTATATGTATTCATCAACAGATAAGTAGGTAAAGAAAACACAAATTCTTATCTCCTCAATAGATAATAGGGTAATTGGTAAACAAAACCTCAGATCCTAAGAATTCGCCTTCTCAGTGTATTTGTAACACACAAATAATGATCATTACATACTGCAAAGTTACTGAAAATCTGTTAAAATAAATGCAATGTGTGATGAGTCAACATGCTTCATGGCAGCAGGCACACATACAGCAGATGTGACATAATTATGTGAATCACTGTAACGATAAAAAACATTGTGGTGAAAACATGGTTAAGAAAGGTCAGGGAATGAGTCACTGATTTAACACTGAACAGTAGAGTGACTTGAGGGGAGCAGAATCACAGGTGATGATTTAATGTGAACTGAATGTCGCTGTCCTCTGTGGGTTTTCATGGATTGCGAGTCATCAAAGTCAGATACTCTTCTCAATCTAAACTGCATTTCTATAAGGGGATACAATTCCATACTTATTTATATTCTGCAAGTACATAATCAGTGTTGGACTGGGATACCTGGGTTCCACCATAGAAAACTCAAGTATACATAAACATGGATAAAAAGACATTCCTTTACTGGTTGCCTATTCCTAATGTCCATTTACATGACTGTGTTGTGATAAACATGTTGCATATGTTGGTGTAACGCTGTATTATTTATTCGGAATGGGATTCCAATACACATCTGATGACAGATGCGCATTGTGGTGTGGTACCCTGACTGTAAAGGTAATTGCAGTTTCTTTAGGTGCTGTAGGGAGTTAGGCAGCCTTTTAAAATGAATGGCCTGCTTTAACACAGCTGGCATAATGCTCATCCGCTAGCACAATGTAAAAGTGTGAATGGGCCATTTGTGAGCATAGAAAAATCATAAAAGTTAGTATTAAATCTTAAATTAGTAGTAGGACAGTCAATCCCACCAAACCTATTGGTTTTTAAAAAAACACTACTGTGTTCCCATAGACCGCTTACATGTTAAAAGAGATTCAGCGATGCTTACATTAAAAAAACAACATTAAGGTAACAACATACAGCATTAACTCCAGCCCTCAGAAACATATAGTAAAATAAACGTGCAAAAGGGTAGATGAAATATCTACAAAGGGAGGGGGATTCTCTTCTTACACAGTTGTTACTGCAACAAGTGTCCCCATTAGTCCTCTTTTTGTATTGTCAACTCCCAAATGTTGGATTTCCATTCACTTTCAGTGTCAATGACAATGCTCACCAGGACAAATAGAAAGGGTGAATCTACCCAGCAGGGACAGACAGCAATAATAATTTGGCATGGGTTTTAAAAAGAAAAATTATTATACAGACTACATAGACAGTAGTTGCAGAAGTTGGAGTAGATCTCTTTTGAAAATATCACGCTGCATATACAGTAGCTTTTCAGACACATATCCACAATAAAGTATATATTTTGCAATGTAAAAATTAAGAAATATTGTACAGATTGCATAAAAAGTATTTAAACAATCTGTTATAGGTTGAATATGCACAATGCAGGACTATATTTAACACTGTATAGCAATTACTGCCTGTCCCTGAAAACACTCTCAGGAGTCAGCTGTCCCTATCTACTCCAAGTTTCCAAAAACACTGATGAAGGCTGCTAGGAATCCTGCACTTACTTGGAGGGGGCTGGTACATAAGAAAACCCCTGTCCTGACCTTTGCCACATTCACAGATACCTCTGCTGCCTGCCCTGATGTTTGCTAAATTCATGGACACTTCTACGATCTGTTGGCTGCCCTGGCCTCTGCTACATCCAAAATGTACGCTTGATCTCTGCCACACATCCTTGCTTTACCATTGTGCCCTCTAATTTGTTTCCTCCATTGCTGTACAGTACACTTCTACCCTTTTTTATCTTGGGCACGCTTCTGACATTTTACAGCCATAGTATATAGTAGGGATGCTCCGATACCACTTTTTTAAGACCGAGTATGAATACCGATACTTTTTTTCAAGTACTCGCCGATACCAATTACCGATACTTTTTCTTAAAGGGACAGGTCACATTTTTTCTAAAGCAATATAAAATCATGATTTTAGGGCAGTTTTTTAATATTATGAAGAACACGAACATGAAATGAACATGAAATGAATATGTATCATGCCATTGCTAACTAGGCTTGTATCCCCATAGTGGGGGAAATAGATGAGCACATGTCCAGACTCCAGACCAGAACACTGTATAGTGTGGCACAGCCATATATTTCCTAAAAAGATAACAAAGCTAACAAGAGTGGCTGGTTTAAAACGGGTTAACAGAGGATCGGGACAAGTATTCCAATTATAAAAAGAGTTTATTAGATAAAATATCAGTTTTGGACATAAATATCATATCACTAACTGGTTTTTTAAAAAAAACAAAAAAGCATGACATACAATTATAAATCTTCAGGTATGCAGATCTGTTTGTATAATGTGCTCTCATTCATATATGCTAATCAGCTGACACCAAAGGATAATACGTTTCATACAACGTATTATCCTTTGGTGTCCACTGGTATCTGAAATACACGTATTAATTTCCAGTGGGAGAAACAAGGAAGTTATATAGTAACACCTTCTTAAAATCAGTTTCTTTCCCACATGGTTTCAGCTAATTAGCATATATGAAGTACTCATGCAAATACTCGGTATCGCCGCCGATACCGATGCTTGTATCGGAGCATCCCTAATATATAGTCTAGTGTATTAAGTCCTGGCAGAAATCTAGTACCTGTAGGCCTGATTGCCTTAAGAGAAGAGGGGGCTGCTATAGGTGAAGCTACACTCACCCACTATTTATTCTGAGTGGAGTGGGCAGAACCCTTTCCAGAACATACTTCGAAAAAGACATGTACATAGAAATCCAGGAAAATGTTACATAAGCAGATCTAGCATGAACTAGCAGATACACGCTTATATGCATATACGGACACACACGTATGCATACACATTTAAACTAGCCTTGGGACTCTACAGAAAATGGGCTTTTGACTGTCACAGAGGGCGGACAAAAGTAATTTCTCCTCCCAGCCTGCAGCTCCCTCCTCCTGTAATACACAGTTATCCATTAAAGGAAGAGAGGCAGAGGAAAGAATTCAACCCACCCATCCCCATACCTCACGCCCTCTTGGCGACTGCTATTGACTCTCACTTGTGGTACAAGAAAAAGATGAGTTGAAGGCTAGATTGACATACTACAATAGGGTTTATTAGAGCAGCTACATAATGTGGCCAGCCAGGGGATCCTTTGTCCCTTTGGTGGCTCAATCTGACCTTAAACATAATTATAATATTCACCCTATGCACACAGGCACTCAAAAACACATGGGGGTTGATTTACTAAAGGCAAATATGCTGTTCACTTTGCAAGGGAATTTGCACTTTGCAAGGGAAGTTTTCATTAGCTTGGTGAATGTGGTGAAATTTCACTATGCAAACAATGCCCAATCATGTGCAAGAAAAATTAAAAAAACAGTATGTTTGCCTGCACATGATTGGATGAGGAAAGTCAGCAGAGCTTCACCTCATTCACTAAACTATGAGGAAACTTTCCCTGCAAAGCGTAAATTTTCTTGCAGAGTGAACAGCATATTTGCCTTTATTGATCAACCCCATAGTATCATATTATTCAGCCTATGGACATAGGGACTCAGGAGCGAAGAATAACCTAACAACTATACCACCTTCTAAAGGAGTTTGGGGAGGGCTTTTCTCCTGATTAGCAGCTGCCTATCATAAAAGGGGACTCACCACAGTCAGAGTACTTAGCTGTTCATAGAACCAAAGAATTGCATGGGTCCACCAAGCTAATAAGCACAAATTGGCAAATATAAAAAAATAAGTTCCATACATGATTCCTGCAAGGCAACCTGGTTTACATCCTGATATAAATGCTTTTCTTCTGTGATCACCCATGCAAAGAGATAAGTGATCAGCTCAAAGTTTTAAAAATGTGATAGACCCTCAATTCCAAGTGTGAGAAGTAGACCAATAGGTCAACAATTCTTGTTTGTTCATCTCTACTGTTGACAGTAAATCTTGGCTAGGGTCAGTGCCCTGGTTTGTAGATGTGGGAAGTGACAGAAAAAGTCAGGTAAAAAATTTCACCTAGGAGCTTCTTAGGACAAAATATGCCCCAGTGACATATTCACATGTTGTATTGTTGTGTGTTTTATGTTTTCGTGACTTTGCTTCAAGGAACTGATTAAATCTTTAATGGAAAAAAGGAATTAAAAAAATAAGTAATGACATTGAAACTGTTGACCAAGGCAGCTATTTTTTAGTGACAAGGTAAAAGCATCTTACTAGTTTCTGTAGGTAACAACCTCTCTCTCCCTTCCCTATATTATTTATAAATTATGAAACTGCCTTAAAATTAAACATATCATTTGGTGCAATATGATGCAGTGCATGTGCATTTATTAAAGTTTGATTTTTAGTTTTAAAGTCTGAAAAGGACACAGATATATATACACAAATATACATAGCCAGCCAACAAATACTGAAAACATAAATAAGGCAAAGAGCAACGTGTAGAGTGTAATAAGTCATAGAAACCACAATCACCAGTGTAACAACAGTAAAATGAAATATGATAGGTTGCAAAGAAACACCACACTTTGCATTTTTAATATTGCTCTTTACCCATATTAAATATGGCTAATAATTCAGACTACTTTGTTTTTACATTGGTACAGAAACCAAAACAACATGCTCTCCATGATATGAATAAGAATAAGTATGGCAACAAAAGTACTGTTTATAGTTTGATGCCAAACTACTTCAATTTTAGTAGTATATGTGAGCTGTTGCAATGTCAGAGTTTTTATCCATAAAATGAGTACATGCTTTCCAGAGCATCATTCCAACAGTAAAATTCTGCACCTGCAGGGCAGGCTTTGCAGTATATTGACCTTGCCTCAGTAATCATTTGGCTAATGAAAACTATTCATCAGTCTCCTCTGTGACAGAGGCATATTCGCTCACAGATTAAACAAAGGTCTGCTTGGTATATTAAAAAGGTAATGGGCCACCTGAGCATTTTCCAATAATCCATGATATCTTTGTTGATCCCAAGCTTATGTATATGCTGAGATTTAGAACACTTATAAGCTTACATTTATATAACTTTCAGTAAACCTGATATGTACACAAGTGTTATTATATACTAAATTGTAAATCCTGTAATATGTTTTCAAATGTACTTTACTTATTAACTTTACTATTTTTGTAGTGTAGAATGCAAAGATAAACAATAATGATTATAAACTGTAGGTAATAAAAGGGTTTAACATTTAACATTCCTGCTACAATTCATGTGGTTCAAGTTAGAAAGTAAAAGCCAATAACTGGTATGCTGTCAATGGCATCTACTCCATTTGGATCACAAGTATGGAGCACAGGAAGTTATCAGCTCACAAGATTTCTGGTAGGATCTATAGGCATACATAGACCTTACTGCACATCAATTAAATGTGCATTTATTATTGCAACCATGATCAGTGAATATGGGTGTAACATGAAACATAGTTATAAAGGTAAACATAACATTTAAAGTAAGATCAAGTTATGTTTGTGTTAACAGAAATGAATTAACAGTGGATAAGCTACTGGGCTTAGTGCTGGACTGCGAATATCATTAACAGCCACAAGTATTAGCATTAAGCCTCAGTGAGACCTACCATATTCACTGGGACTTAGCACTGACTTGAAATGGAGCTGGGACAAAAAAATGATAACACAGCCATTTCTTATCAGTACTTGGAAAAACTAACTCTTGCAATGAGGCTCTCCACATTGCAAGGGTTAACCTAGGACGCTAAAATAACAGAGATGTACTCACCTTAACCTCGATCCTGGTGGACTTGTAGACCTTTTCTTAGATTATAACTTTAAGTTTGGGGAGATTAGAATACATAAGACAGTGTTGCTGACCATTGAAGAGCTGCCTCCATGAAAAGTGTAAAACGTTGTGCATCCAAAACACCCCACAACCTCACCCCAGGTTATTAAAAGTCAGCATCACAAATTATCTCCTACTGTGCTGTGAAACATAGCAAGGCAGGTTAGTACCTCAAGCACATATTGTGCCATCTCCAGCCACTGGTACATCCTTGACACCCAGTAGTCCATACCTAATCCTCAATTCTGTCTGGCCGCTAGATCAGTCCACCCAGCCTCTTCTCCTCCCTGGGCTCTGGCGGTCTAAGAACCGATGACATCATCATCTATGCAAGGTCTATTCACTTGCATTAGATGTTAGAATAGAGAGGAGGGGGAGCGGTCACCCCCAAAGGATCACAGATTGGGTGAGTGTATCTTCTTTAGTCCGTTCCCTAAACCAACATGAGCAGTTAACCGTTACAGTAGGGGTAGCTCCACTGCAAGGGTTAACGTTGAAAATCCTGGAGATCTGCTGAAATGGGTTACCATTCTAGCATATATGGTAATATGACAATGATGTTGGCAAACAATTTTAAGTGTATAGTTAATATATAAAAATGCTGCCTCACTAACACATTTTATACTACAAACTTGAAGACAAATCTGAAAGATCTGGGTATTTGGCACCTAACGGCATAATGGTCAGTGGAATTGATTACATGATAACTGCATTTACATATTGGACTTAAACATCCTATTTATCTAGTACATAAATCTCAAGATTTGTATGAGAGTACTTTGTTGCAGTTGTCATAAGAACCTTCCGGTCTGTTACTTCTATTGGAGAAGTTAACAAATGTATTCTAACTGTAATTTGGCAAGCCTTTTTCTCCTGCTGTTCAGTTCATAAACAGGATCCATACCTACTACAGAAAAAAATCTACCTAGCAAGGCAACTGGACTATAAAAGTCACAGTTATTGATTAATGAAGCAAATCACAAATTGGCAAATTGCTAATTTTTGGAAATAAGCATGGAGATTTGTAAAGCCTGGGGATTACCAACTTCCAGTCAGTACTGGCACCCCCAAAGCAGGTGTGCTCTCTTCACTGCTCTTTTCCTTCTAAACCACTGACTGCACCACAGGGAATTTGCCCGTTAATATGTTAAAATATGCGTATTACAGACCCAAGATGTCAGCAAGTCAGCATACAGCCATGAAGCTAATCTGCTGACCTTGCAACACACTTGGTTGTGTGCATAAATTATCATCCTTTCCTGCTGATGCTGTCCACCCTCAGAAACTGTGTGGGTACATGCTTAAATATACCAATGTGCAAAGTACACTAACAGCCATTTAAAACCTTTAAACCAAAGACAAATTCCTTGTATGCCTGTACATATTTGGCCAATAAAGGTGATTCTGATATCTTGGTCCAGAGTGTACAGCACTATAGAGCCACAAAACTGTATATGCAACCATTAGCCAGTTATCTTTTCAATGTAATTTTACAAAGAATTTAGCATTTCTCTATTTTATCTAAAACATACTGCATTGATATAAGTAAAAATAGGGTCTTATAAAGATCCGGTGGCTCTTGGGTCAGGATTGACAGGCATTAGCATTCACATCTTACAGGAGAAAAAGCAGGTAGAGAGAGAAGGAAAAGCAGATGACGATAATCATTTTCATGACATACCACTTATATTTTCTTCACAGCCTATGTTATGTGTTCCTTGATCAGGAGCTCAGGATTAATGAATTGTAGATTGTAGCTCAGCTGTGATTTTCTAATTCCATTTGAAATACTTCATTATAATGCAGCCAAAACATCACAAAGTGTAGCCTGCCCTGAGACTTCAAATACCCATAGACAAGCAGGTGTATGTGAATGATTACTATGGCTATGTAATGTTTTTGTTGCATTCTAATTTAATTCACTTAGACAACCTATGGCTAAGGTTATGAATTTATTTATTTTTAAATATCATATCCCTCAAAAATGTAATGTTTCAAATGTAATCAGTAATTTCTAACAGAGATGTATATTTAAATGTGGTAATGCTGGAGGTATAACCAATACCAAGATAGTCACTGATTACAAAATGACTTTAGATATGCCCTTTTGTCCATTACTGACACTAATTGCTGTTTGTACACTACCCTTATTTCTATTACAAAGGATGTTTTAATAAAGCTACAAAAAGGTTTAAGGTCCACTGAGAGAGGAAGTCCACAAGCAAATTTGGATTGTGAGATTGTTGCAAAGCTCATATTTCAGGTAGCTAGTGCTATAAAAGAGTCACATTTCTGCTTATTTTAAAGTATAGAATACTTCCTTCAAAAATGTACTCAATACGATTTTAAAGCTGAACAATGAAAAAATTGTGCATTTCTACATTTTCTGTATTTATACCTGCAAAGCATTGCAACTGTGATCAGTAGATCAGATCAGACCTTTGGTTATGCAGCTGGATAGAGATATCAATGGACTCCAAATGTAATGATGCCACTTTGTCTTTTGAGAACTACAGTGGCAGACAGGACTTGTAGCTTATTTTTTTTTTAATTCACAGATCCTGTGAATGAATCTATGAATTAATGATGCAGCTGTGCAGAGTGATGCACAGCCATGCAGAAATAACACAAGAACCTATAGGGAGAAACACTGTGGGGTCTATTCACGAAGCAGCCGAATGATCTAGCCGTAGCTTTGGCTGATCCTTCAGCTAGCTTCGGCCCCAGGACCCCTTCGGTTCAGTAGAACCGAAGGGCTGCTGTACGGGCTATTCCCTATAGACCGTACAGCTCCCGAAGTTGGCCGAGCGGCTCAGTTGAGCCGAAGGCATATGCCTCCGCTCGGCTGAGCAGCGCTGAAAGCCGAAGCTGGCCGAGCTGGCCGGCCATTGGCCGGCCTACAGCCTGCTTCTGACAGCTGGGCGGAGCCAGCCGTGATCTTATGGCTGGCTCTGGTCACTTGCAGAGAGATCAGCGTCCCTGGTTACCAGCTAACCAAGGACACTGATCTCCAGACAGCAATTTCTCCCGGGCGCTCTGGGAGTCTCCCGCTCCTGGCCGCCCAGGAAACTGCTGTTCGGCATCTGTAAGAATAGGCTGAACAGCAGCGAGTAGCCTGCCGGAGGTTCGGCTCAGCCGATCCAGATGTTGGATCGGCTGAGTCGAACTCCTCCTGCACTTCTCCTGAACTCCTCCTGCAGGTGAAGCCACCCGATGTACCAGCCTGAAGTGAATAGCCGAACAGTGTTCGGCTCATTTCACTTGGGGTCAGTTGTTCACTCGGCTGCCCTCGGCAGCTTAGTGAATAGACCCCTAAATCTGAGCATGCTCACTCACAAGAATAGACCGAACAGCAGCGAGAAGCCTGCAGGAGGTTCAGCTTAGCCGATCCAGATATTGGATCGGCTGAGTCGAACTCCTCCTGCACTTCTCCTGAACTCCTCCTGCAGGTGAAGCCACCCGATGTACCAGCCTGAAGTGAATAGCCGAACAGCGTTCGGCTCACTTTGCTTTAGGTCTGTCATTAACTCAGCTGCCAACGGCCGCTGAGTGAATACACCCCTGTGTGATTTAGGTAAATTAGAGGGTGGGGGATTGTGGGATGACACCATGTTCCATGTTACACCCTAAATATGGGTGTAACATGAAACATGGTGTTAAAGGTAGAATTAGCCTTAAAAATACATGATACACAAACCCCTGCAACACTGTTACCTCCTTGCTCCCAGGCAGCTAACTAGACAACGAGGAAGAATCAGCCCACGGATAAAGGCACCTGGGTCTGCTGTTTGGTGCCCCGAGTCAGCAACACCCAGCTTGCTGCAAGCATCTTTGAGGAGGTTAATGTCATAGTCCACAGTTAGGTTCATCCCATTAGAGTGTTCTGTTTTTGGAGCATGCATGAATGCTTCCCCCCCCAGCCTGTTATTTGGCACACGTAACTACTTTTAAGGATATGGTCTTTAAAACATCTACTATAGCGACAGCTATGAGGATGCTATGGGTTGGTTGACTGACTAACTGAATTAATTATTGCTTGATAATGATAAACAAATATGATATAAATGTACAATTAAATCTTCTCATGGTGGTTAATTGATGCATCTGTAAATAATAATTGCTATATCTTTTTTGTTTCCTTTTTTCTGATTATACCGATTTTGCTGCCATTTATCTTACTACCCAAACTTTCCTTAAGCTTTGCTTAAACATTCTAAAATATCTTAGATCACTTACATTATCTAGAACTATCAGGAAAAGAGCTTTTGCTATTTAATCCAAGACTCTGAACACTGGTCTGATTGAAATGATTTTCCCTCACTTATTATAAATGAGATTAAAATAGGTGATGCATAGTTACATAGTATTTGAGGTTGAATAAAGACATTAGTCCATGAAGTCCAACCTATTAGGATCTCATTCTAGGAGTACCTGTACCCCTGTATATTACGGTCCCTTAAGAAATCGTCCAAAAGTTTCTTGAACAATTCCACATTCTTTGCTGAAATCACTGTCTGTGGCAGTGAGTTCCAGACCCTAACTGATCTTACTGTGAAGAACCCCCTTCGCCCCTTGTGCTGGAATTTTTTTTCCACCAATTTTAGGTGGTGGCCTCTAGTTTTTGTAACAGAGTTAATTTTAAACAGTTTATCGCTAATGTTGCTACCACCATTGAACATTTTGTACATGGAGATCATATCCCCCCTTAATCTCCTCACCTCCAATGTGAACATGTTTAAATTTAGTAGCCTTGTCTCGTAGCTCTGGTCCTCCATACCCCTAATTAGTTTGGTTGCCCTCCGCTGGACTTTTTCCAACTCAAGGACATCTTTTCTTAGTACTGGTGACCAGAACTGGACCGCGTACTCCAGATGAGGTCGAACCAATGATCTATAAAGTGGCAAAATTATAGACTTGTCCCTGCAATACATCCCCTTTTTAATACAGGACAAGACCCTGCTAGCTTTGTTTACAGCAGCCTGGCACTGCAAACTACCTTTCAGTTTGTGGTCTACAATGACCCCCAAATCCTTCTCCATTTCTGACTTCCCTAGCGGCATACCCATAATTGTATAACCCATTTGTTTATTTTTAATTCCAAAGTGCATTACTTTGCATTTATCGACATTAAACCTCATCTGCCACATTAATGCCCACTCCCCTATTTTATCCAGGTCCTCCTGTAATGTTATAGTGTCTAAGTCCGTGTCTATTACCCTCCCAATTTTGGTGTCATCCGCAAACACGGAAATATCGCTGTTAACACCCTCCCCGATGTCATTAATAAATAAGTTGAACAATATGGGACCCAGCACAGAACCCTGAGGCACACCGCTCATTACACTAGCCCAGTCTGAAAAGGTGCCATTTACAGATACCCTCTGGACCCGTTCCCGTAGCCAGTTCTCTAACCACTCAATCCCCTTGAAATATGGCTGGAAAGGAAATACCTTATGGAATTTACACAGCAAAACATCATATCATGATGACTTGGGAGATTTAATGATACCGTCCCAAGAGATATTGTAACCAATCTCTTAAACAAAAGTAGTAACAGGAAACCTGTAACTATATCATAATTTCTGATCTCTACTGTGCTCTTAAACCACATTAGTTTAACTACTATTGTAATAATTGCTAATGTAATTGTATTGCTCCTATATACTTTGTATCTCCATTTTTGAAATAAAGATACTGTATATTGTATTATTTTAGTTTATAACTATCTAAAAATAATAACAAGGATGTCTATTCAGATTTAGGATTTACTAAAAGAAGTAAATTTTGTAGAGACTGAGCCTATATAGGACTTTTAATGTATTTTGTATATCTAGTATAACCGATGCCAAACAGAATCAGTGTCAATCAGTACTAGTGTCATCAAGTACCAGATTAATTTTTTACAGATTTGATATGTTTTATAATACAAAGTAAGACAAACAGGTAAGACAAAATGTGGGTATTTTTTCATTTGCAAAGTAGAGAATACACCAAGTGGATTTTAAGTGCCACTAAAAAAAAAAGCTCTACCTGTATATGAAAAAAAGTATCACAGCACTGAAAACTGAAAAATGGCTTGGACAGAAAGGGGGTGTAACATGCAGTATATTTTCTATACTCATTAGCACCATCTAGTGCCATGTGACCTGCATCTGCCCATCGGCTGCCTTTGGCTGCACTTCGGTCAGCCGAACCTACTCTGCATGTTCGACTGAGCTGAAGTGCAGAAGGCCTTCGACTCAGCTGATCCAACATCTTGGTCGGCTGAGCCGAAGCTCCAGCAGCTCACCCACTGCCATGCGCCCCTATTCTCATAGGGGCTGAACAGCAGTGAGTGAATAGCCGAATGCCGCCGAGCAGCATCCGACTGGGCTATTCTGCTTGGTACCTATGTGGTACCGAGCAGAATAGAAAAATCAGTGAAAAGAGTTTAAAAAAAAGTTAAAAAAATATTTACAAAATGTAAACAAATACTAAAAGTAAACAAATAAAGGTATTTTAAAAATGTTTTAAAACTATTAGGCGGAGCTAGCAGTGACAGCTATCTCCGCCCAACTGTTTCCTATTCCGGTCCCAGCCAATGAACAACAACTGGGCGGAGGTGGCTGGCTGGGCGGAGCTGGCAGGTCATTTGGGAACGCTGATCTGTCATTACAACTGGGAGGAGCCAGCCGTGAGATCATGGTTGGCTCCGCCCAGCTGTCATTTGCGAGGCTTACGGTCGGCGTTCGGCAGGCCGTACGCCCTGCTTCGGCTGTCACTTTGGCTCAGTCGAGCCGAAGCATATGCCTTTGGCTGCTGTACAGGCTATTGTGACTAAACTGAAGGGCTCCGGCGGCCGAAGAGAGCTGAAGGATCAGCCGAAGCTATGGCTGGATCCTTCAGCTCCTTCATGAATAACCCTGTGTAAAAAAAGTGTAGAAAAAAATGACTGAGATAAGAATCATGACAAGACTTTCAGCTCACCCAGTCATCACAGCTCAGTGCAAAGTGTGGATGGGAGAAGGATTTGTGGGCGGAGACTGGGGAAATTCTAAAGGGGAGACGTGAGAGAGCTTCATAGTTCCCATGTCTGACTGTGGTCCTTCACATGAATGAGCACAGAGGGTGGCTACTTTTCAGCACACATAGGGATCATGGAGAAGAAAAGTAGCCACTCTGGCAGGAAGCTGTGGATAGAGAAAAATAAAACAGGGTTTGGAGCATTTACAGCTGAACAATAACAAAATAAGGTACACAGTCATTGATTATTTATATAATAGAAGTTATTTTTATTATTTCATTTTGAGTTCAGTGTCAACCAGCATGAGAAATCGATATTATCTATAATCCTTGGATATATTTTAGCCAGTTTTATATATCCTTAAAATTCATACATATATTTATGTTCCATAAAGTCCAAACTGTGTTATTTTTTTAGCCACACATAGCTCCACACTCCTAATGAGCAGATAGCAATAACACAACAATATGTTTTAAAAGCAGTAGTATTTTTATCTTAATGTTATGAGTTTCCTCTAGATAAAAGAAAATGAACTATGGCAGTTTTATAAATGAATGATAAAGGGATACATTAATTGCACTTGCTTTACCTCATTACCTAAGTTAAGGGAGACTTCCCTTGCAAAGTGAACAGACTATTTGCCTTTAGGTAATCAACCCCAAAGACTTCATCAATTGTATACCTTATCACCAGGGAGAACTACATATTTTTGTTATACACATTTTACACTGTGCTTTCAGAAAAGCAAATCAACAATGCAAATTTCTGGAATAGAAAGTCTTTGAGGCCTCACTAGTTTGGACAGCCAGTCTTACAGTTGGGAAATCATGGTAATAACCTCATTAAACACCAAGAGTTCATTGCCATTTGTTACATCAAATTTGTGCTGTTGGATCCCTGTAATTAAATGTCTTTTTGGAGTTTACTGACCATGTTAATTCTTCACTCCTTGATTTGTATATAGTGGATTTTACAGCATGCAAATTTCTACTAAGCACAATGCCAGAAACGCTTTGATGTCAGATATTTTAATGTGACTAAAGTAGATAAGTTGTCATAGCTCCCTGCATTTCTGTACTGTTTTAACTGCTTTTCCTATGCAATTTCACTCCCTATCTGACCTATTTCTAGGATTAGAAAATAATACGTTTCAAGAAGGAACAATGTCATCTTATTTGCAATTAGACTCACAAAATATTTGTAATCTCAACAACTGTGTCGACTCTAGGACATGTATTGAAAAAAATGAGGTTTCCATGACTGCAAGGCTAAATATGACACATCTATACTTTTCTTACTTTTGTTGATTAAAACATGCAGTATTAAAGTTAGCACGTTCATTAAAAAGAAAAAAACAGAAGATTTTCCATTACCTAGCAAATAATACTTTACTGAATTACAGCAAATAGGTCTGTTTTAAAATACTGTTACATAGAGGTGTCTTCATTTTGCTAGGGCTTGATCTAGGCATAATCTAGCCCTGGTAATGAACAGGACTGAAAACAGGAAAAGTAGAGACATTTTCATTCTCAGTTCATATGTTAATGTGTTTTCTTCCTTTAGCAATGAAAAAGTATGAAAAAAGGTATGCTAAGCAGATGGGCAAGACTTTGTGGTTGACTGTTTCTGTGTCCAACGTCTCCAGTAAGATAAGGCCAGTCAATGAAAATTGAGTAAAAACGCAATTGTGTGAAGTAACCAACATTAGCATCCTATTAAAAATCAGGGTTCTTAGGTGAAATCACTCTAAGATGCTAAAAGGTATTATCTGTTTGCCTCATGCCCCAAAACCAAAAAAAATCGCAAACTTTAGCTGGTGTCTACAGTGAAAAAAACTTTTACCTTTTTATCCTTTCTCAAGTTTGGAAAAAGAACTCAAGCAACTTAATCTCAAAGTAAACCTATGGTAAGACTATGGATGTTAAAGTATTCACATGTTCTTAACAAACAGTAAATGTGTTTTAAAATAAGCCCACACTGTCCTCTGTAGCCGCACACATTGTGGAACAAATTGCCCTTTAGGTTCTCAACAGAGGCACTGAAGTCAGTTCTAGTCAATTCATTAGCCCAGCTCATCTTCCTAGGGAACCTGCTCTGTATTTTCATTAGAAATCTGGAAGGATGCTGAGTCACTGTTGATAAGGGGATTATAGTGTGCTGGGCTGATGGGAAACCAACTTCAACTAACTTTACAACCTTGAGGATGCATTGCTCCACAGTGCCTGCAGGTGCAGAAATCAGTAAGGGTTTGTTTTAAAGCCTACTGCTTGTATCTAAATACAAGCATGGCCATATCCTGTCCACGGGTTAATTTATTTACATTTTCCCATTCTTAATACACAAATCCCTACTGGCCTCATGTTTTAAAATATCAGCTCCAGAGCTGACAATTTTGACTGACAGTTATCAGTTAGTTTTATACTTACAAATTCCAGCTATTTCTCCAGGTTAGGTCTGAATCTAATTGCTAGAGGTGGAAAAATACTTGCAGTTCTTAATTCTGTCACTGATACATGGGGTTGGTATTGTAAATAATACAAATAAGGCTACCTTTGGGCTTACTCACAATGCTAAATGTAGAAGATAATGCCAAGCTGAAATGTGCACACTAATGCCTTAATAACATTTACCCTAACTCATACATTACTCATACATTACACCTAACCTCGCATAATGAGCAATATTATCAAATATGATTGCCTGATTTATGAAAAACAAACATTGAATATGAAAAATATTATTTTACACTTGTCATTTAATGTCATGCATGTTTTATAATGTTTTCAGCAGGTGAACTAGCTCAAATTGGGTGTCAAATCACTTTAGCTTTATACCTCTATAAAGGTAAAAAAAATCTAAAAATCATTAGTTCAGCAGTAATCCTATCATGGTACAGAAGCATTACAGTTGTTTTTATATTATTTGTATTAAAATACATTTAAATATATGTGAAGGAGTTTCCCTCACATTACCAGGCTGTTATCCCTTTTGAAAAAGGGAAGATGACATCCTACATGCTCTTCTTAGACTTGGGAGGGTACAAAGTGGAAAGCCCCAAATAAATTGTACACCTGTATCTACCCACTAGTGTACAATGTCCAACAATGTCTTCTATCTTTTAGGTCCTTTACCATATCTTCTCTTCATACTAAACTCTAGCTGGGATGAACAAACAAGAATTACAGGTTCCCCCTGTCTTTACCCCTTAGGAGCCCTAACATAGGATAGTTTTAATGACAGTATAGTTTAGGGCTGTATGTTTAATATGATATTATACTGACCAATGGTACAATATTGTCACCTATGGCCAATATTGTGGACCCTCTGTGCAACCTGTATGACAAGCAGAGGTGTGAGCCTTAAGAAGGGCCAAGTTATAGAGTCTAAGAAGCCTCCGGATATTCATCAGCGCACCCCACAAAGGGTGATGGGCTTTGTTGCAGGACAGCTCCCAGGTTGTGGCCCCGGGAACCAGAGTAAAGTACAAAAATGACAAGCCATCTTGGAACAGGGACAGACTGCTAAAGGTCAAGACAGGCAGCAAAACAGTATGTTCAGATAAGAGGCCAAGGTTGACAATCGGAGAGACGGGAACTCAGGAACAAGAATGAGAACACTGGGTGGTCAGTGGAGACACAGCAGAGTCTGTGGTAGTCATTGAGGTACAGCAGGACTGTGGAGTGCAGTGGTGATGCAGATGAAACGGCAGATGCCTCAAAGGTACAGTGGAAATGTGTGAGAAGCAAGGTTTTGTGTGAAGGGAAGATGCAACACAGATAAGTCTGTGATAGTTGCGGTGATGCAGTGCAGTGATCCTAGAGGTAAATGATTAAGTTTGCATGTCTGTAAAACTCCAATCAATAGATCAGCTCTGCAGCTGATCTGTGACAAAGATGAAATAGAAATAAATCTATCTAGCATCTCCTACCGTGTTAAAACTGTTACCTGGCTAGTGGCAGGGCAGAGTGGATAGAGGGAACCCATATGTATTGTATGTTCACTCCAGCGGGGTTAAGTATGAAGCGATATGATAAAGGACCAAAAAGCTACACAGAGTAAGGCATTGATGGAATATATTCAGAAAAGCAAATGTTTTAACACGGTAGTTGTGCATGGTATTGCTTAGCCCTTTGCATGACAGTTTACATTGAGCCCAAATAATTCTGTAACAATTCACCAGGAAAGACAGGCACTAAAGCTTTGAAAGTGTTGCCATTTTATTGTATTCCTCTTTCAAAGCACATTGCAGTTTTAAAGGGCATGCAGCCTGGTAATCATCATGATAAGTGCACTTTCTGACCTTTTGCCATGGGGTACCTACTCTTATCCCTGATGTGCCTGACTGATCCTTAAGATGGAATGCAACTATATTTTAAGGCAAAAAATATAAAGAGTAAGAAGCATAGTATTTTATTAGAAGCACAGCTACACAAAATCTATGTTATTTTCTATGTGAATATCAGCTTAATTACTACTTATTGTGATACTAAAGTCATTTTTCATTTAAATCTGGAAAAAAATCCAAATCTACTAACAATGAAACCATTTTCATCCCATCTGTATTATTTATATTTGCAGATTCCAGAAAATGTTGACTAACTACTTTGCTACTGGCCTGGCATAAATCAGCCTTACTTTTTTCCAAATAACTGGTAATTATATACTTTACAGGGGTCTATTCACAAAGCTGCCGAAGGATCTAGCTGTAGCTTTGGCTGATCCTTCAGCTAGCTTCGACCCCAGGACCCCTTCGGTTCAGTAGAACCAAAGGGCTGCTGTACGGGCTATTTACTATAGCCCATACAGCTCCCGAAGCTGGCCGAGGAGCTCAGTCGAGCCGAAGGCATATGCTTTGGCTCGACTGAGACGAGGTGAAATTCGAAGCTGGGCTGGCCATTGGCCGGCCGACAGCCTGCTACTAACTGCTGGGCGGAGCCAGCCATCATCTCACGGCTGGCACCGGCCACTTGCACAGACAGATCAGCGTTTCTAACCAGGGACGCTGATCTCCAGACAGCCCAACTCTCCCGGATGCTTCGGGAGTCTCCCGCTGGCTGCCGTCAGAATAAAAAAAACAGCATTGGAATGCATAGCTACATTCCTATTGGCTATTTCAATTTGCATAGCCAATAGCAAACTAGCTATTGCACCTGTCCACTGCTGCTGTCAATCAGCAGAGGGGACCTGAAGTTCTCCATCAGGTCCGCTTCTAGTGATTGACAGTAGCAGTGGGCGGGTACAATAGCTAGTTTGCCATTGGCTATTGCAAAGTGAAATAGCCAATAGGAAACTAGCTATGCATTCCTATGGTGGTTTTTTGCTTATTTTTTTCACTCTGTCTGGCCAATAGAAAACCGCCTGGCCAATAGAAAACAGTTGGGTGGATCTAGCTGTCACTGCTAGCTCCGCCCAATCGTTTTCTATTTGATTTTTTCTACTTTTTAAACTGTTTTTCTATTCTGCTCAGTACCACAGAGGTACCAAGCAGAATAGCGGAGCCGAATGCCGCTCGGCGACATTCGGGTATTCACTCACTGCTATTCGGGATCTATGAGAATAGGCCATACAGCAGCGAGTAGCCTGCCCCAGGATCAGCTCAGCCGATCCAGATGTTGGATCGGCTGAGTCAAACTCCTTCTCCACTTCGGGTCGGCCGAACATGCTGAAAGCCGATGCATGGCTGATTTTAATCGGTGTACGGCTGAAATCAGCCGCACAAGGCTTCACTTCGGGTCGGTTACTCACTCGGCTGCCTACGGCAGCTTTGTGAATAGACCCCTACTGTGTGAAATACAGCAGTTACGACTGAGCCCAATTTTGTGAAGAAACAAACTACTACTAATTGTAGGCAAAAAATGATAAGACCACACAACTGAAGACTGTGCTTTTTAAAGTAATTGAAATTGGGTTTAAATATTTGTGATTAAACATGGGTGGGGGGGGAATTAATCAAAACTGGAGCAGACAGAATCTGAAGCAGTTGCCCATGGCCACCAATCAACTTCTCTCTTCAGTTAAGTTAAGATTTTGAAAATGAAAGAGAGAAGGCTACCTGGGCTATCCACTCACTGCTGTTCGGGCCCCTATAAAAATAGGGGCGAATGGCAGCGAGTGAACTGCCGGAGGTTTGGCTCAGCCGATCCAACTTGTCGAACGGCTTCTTCACTTCGGCTGAGCCCAACATGCAGAGCATGTTCGGCTGACTGAAGCCAGCCGATGTACGGCTGATTTTAGCCGAGGTACGGCTGAAATCAGCCACACAGGACCAAAGTGAATAGCCGAATGGCGTTTGGCTCAGTTCACTTCGGCTCGGTTATTCACTTGGCTGCCGAAGGCATAGTGTGGTTTTCTCAAATTTGACTGCAAAAGTGGAAAGACACTTTAAAGCAGATGTTATCTCTAACTGGATAAAGTTTAGTGTGTTAAATCCCTATGTATCATAAACTATTGTATCTCAGGTCTGCTGACCCACAGCAGTCTCTTTTAACCCACTTTCTGCCTATGCATGCAAGTGCTGCATGTAATTTTAAGGGTGAATTTACTGAAAGTGAAAACAATGGACCGTGCCTATGTAACAGTGACGTGCGGTACCTTCCGTGCTGGGTGAGGCATTCCCCTTGCCCATCCCAGCCCCGCCCCCAGCCGCCCTAAGCCCCGGATAGCCGAAGCCCCCCAACCCGGTCACCAAGCTACGTGTGGAGGAGTGATGGAGAAGGAAGGGAGGAGACAGGGAGGAGCCTCCCTGTCCCTCACTTGCTCGTCACTAGTGAGGCATCGAGATCAATGTTCTCAGTGGGTTTTTTTTCTTTCTTATTTTTGATTGGACAGTTTGGACCAATGATGCTTTGCCATTGGTCCAAACCATCCACAGAGCTCAAGCCTCAGAGGCCGTTGCAGCTCTTGCCTTACTATGTTAAGTTGCACAAGCAGTGGGGAAGCCCGCTGCTGTGTAACCTAACTTAGCTGTGAAAAGTCGGATGCAGCGCTGCCTGTAGTCACAAGCTGCTCTGAATGGAAAAAAAGCTGTCAGCTTCAGACTCTGCCTCATCTGTCTCTCCTGACCGCACGTCCCTGCTATGTAATGTGCAATAAAGCAGCCACTTATTGTAAGCATGTAACAGAATGAGAATGCAGGAGCAAAACTGGGAGACAGGGACAAAACATTGTCACCTTATAACAGGAAGTGTCTGAAAGGAGTATCATGGCAGAATCACCACCTCTTATTTTAATGGAAGCTGCAGATGTAACAACAAAATGTAACAATTTTAACACTTTTAAATGTGAATTAAAAAGGTAATGCTTATGGGGGTTGTAGTGATAGGGTTTAAATACTCTACCGTAAAAAAAATTACCTACCCTGCAAGTGGTAAATCTTACTGTATCTCTGTTCTGTTGAAAAGTCAGGAAAGTCAAAGTAAATGATTGACTTTAATTACTTTTATTGCTTTTATTTATTTGTTTGTGTCCAATCAGCCAGAATGAACAAATTCAATTGAAAGACAGATTGCTTACCTCATCCAAATATTGCCCCAGCACCAGCTACAACATGTGTAACTTATGCCCATCTATGAACAAACGTTCTAGGCCAGGGGTAGGCAAACCCCAGCCCTTCAGCTGTGGTGCAAATATAAATCCCAGTAGGCATTGCATTAATCTGACAGACAGAGGCATGATTCCTAGAGGCAGATGCATGATGGGATTTGTAGTTTCACCACAGCTGGCGTGTGGTACCCCTGTTCTAGGTAAATAGCCTCATATTGGATAAGGATTTCATCTACAATATAGAAAACCACCACTGATGTTCAGTACTAAAAACTAGAAACATTTTCAGGTACATACATTTCCAAAAACAAATATTTAAAACTTTGCCTGATCCTGTGTGGCTTTGGGTCGGCGACCCGTAGTGCATAAGGAGTTCGACTCAGCCGATCCAACAGGCTACTCGCTGCTGTTCAGTCTATTCTCATAGATGCCAAACAGCAGTGAGTAAATAGCCGAATGCCGATGAGCAGCATTCGGCTCGGCTGTGGGACCGAGCAGAATAGCAAAATAGTTTAAAAAGTAGAAAAAAACCCAATAGAAAACGATTGTGCGGAGCTAGCAGTGAGAGCTAGCTCCGCCCAACTGTTTTCTATTGGCAGGCGGGTTCTGCTGCAAAAAAAAAATAAAAAAAATTTGCCATAGGAATGCATAGCTAGATTCCTATTGGCTATTTCAATTTGCAATAGCCAATAGCAAACTAGCTATTGCACCCGTCCTCTGCTGCTAAATATCAATCACTAGAGGGGACCTGATGAAGAACTGCAGGTCCCCTCTGCTGATTGACAGCAGCAGTGGGAGGGTGCAATAGCTAGTTTGCTATTGGCTATTGCAAATTGAAATAGCCAATAAGAATCTAGCAATGCATTCCTATGGTAAATTTTTTTATTCTGACGACAGCCAACGATGTCATAATAAAAAAAAAAAAAGCAGGGAAAGGTTTACTCTGCTCGATCGAGCAGAGCAAAACTTTCCTTTAGAAAGTGTTTCTCTCCCGGCCGGGAGCCGGGAGACTCCCGGAGCGCCCGGGAGAGTTGGCCTGTCTGGAGATCAATGTCCCTGGTTACCTGGTTACAAGGAACGTTGATCTCTCTGCAAGTGGCCAGAGCCAGCCGTAAGATCACGGCTGGCTCCGCCCAGCTGTTAGAAGCAGGCTGTCGGCCGGCAATTCGGCCAGCTTCGGCTTTCAGCACGGCTCAGTCGAGCCGAGGAATATGCCTTCGGCTTGACTGAGCCGCTCAGCCAACTTCGGGAGCTGTACGGTCTATAGGGAATAGCCCGTACAGCAGCCCTTCGGTTCGAATGAACCGAAGGGGTCATGGGACCGAAGCTAGCCGAAGGATCAGCCGAAGCTACGGCTAGATCCTTCGGCTGCTTTGTGAATAGACCCCTATATGTTTTCTCAAAAGGTTTGATAAAATAATTTAGTTGAAGATCTTTTTTATTGAGACACTATACCACTTTAAGTGTATCAAATATGCAGCAGTGCATGAATTTAATGTATATTAGTTATGTTAGTGCACACTGACAGGTCCAAGTAGACACACTGACCTTGATTTATTCAAGGAGCAGAACATGTTCACTTATCACTGAGTGATTGAGATGCAACAAAGTGAAAATTAATTTTGCAAAGAAAACCTAAGCATGTGCAAATAAAATAAAAAATAAAAAATGGATGTTTGCTCATACATGATTAGATGACAGAAGTCAGCACAACATCACCTCATTCACTCAGCTTTGAAAGTAAACATGCTCTACTCTTAGTAAATCAACCCCACTGTCTTATACATTCACACTGACAGGCTTAAGTGCACAAACTGTCTTCTGAATTTACAATGAAGGTCCAACTGAATGCACTGATTGTACACTAAAGTTAGATTTCAAAATAGGAAAACATCAACAGAAGCATCAATTTCCCCTAAGGGTTAGGTCCGCTACTTTTACTGCTTTCTGTGTGACAATTGGGTAGATTTTTCCTCATCTTTCTTCTCAGTGACAACAGAGGTATTATAGTGAGCTGGAACTTCACACATTTGTGACAGCTGATGGCCATTATCATTCAGCGAAACCATTAATGTGTCAAAGCTAAAATAATATGAAATCTCCAGCACCCCAACACCACCAACAATAAAACCATGGAGAGATTTGCAACTTCTGGCCAGTCTAATCATTTTATTTTGGAGCAAGGCTCTTGTTGCTGTTAAATCTTTTCAGTGAAAAGACTTGTCATGAGACTTTAGGTGCTGACCAGGTAACAAGAACAAGTAATTACTGTTGGAGTGTTTAGACATAAGTGCTGGTGAGAATTTGGGCAGGGGAAGGCTTAAGTGTTAGGGATTACTTTGGTATTAAAGTGGAAGTTTAGCTAAAAAAAAAAGAAGATGCCATCACCTGCATCGGATCATGCAGACATCACATCATTGGAGGGGAGCATTGCGGACTTTATTTCCACTTTAAGAGCTGTCTTAAGGTTAAGGAGTTAAGCCTACTCACTTTCAGTACCCTTGCTTATGTGTATTTATTTGTGGCACACATGATTTTCTCTTTAGTGTTCTATGAGCACCATATAGTCTATACCCAATATATTCATCATCCCCTGGTATTTTTTTTGACTAATTACACCATTAAGGTTCTCATGAATATAAGATGATTTCAAAGGAAGTGATTTTGTATGTATTTATTAGCTCAATAGCTAAATGGTAACACACGGGATTCAGATTAGTCACTTATCCCCCTCTTTTTCAGATTGTTGTACCAATTAGTGGCAGAAGAGATCCACAGGTGATCACTTTCAAGTGAGCGGGGTATTATCTCCCTCAAGACAGGGCTGGTACTAAAGGTGCTTTCTTTTATATACATAGTATACATGTTCAAGCAATACACGCAAGCATGCTACTAGGGATATGCAAAATTGAGGATTCCGATTTTCTCAAAACTATAAAACGAATCAGTAGATTCCCACAAACTTTTGCCATTTTGGAGAAATTCATTGGAGACAAAGGGGAAGGAAAACTGAAGGTGGTTTGTAGTGGGATTTAGGGGTGCAATGGGGTTAAAATGGCTACAGAAGGTTATGAAATTCCTTTAACCCTTTCACTGCCAACATTTGCTGTACAATGCTGGCAGTGGGCCACTGTAAATAGACTCCCAGTGGCTACTCTGTTTAGTTGTGTAAATCCAACGGTCAGCTTTAAACTTGGAAATGATTCTGCTGCACTTCCGGTTCGTCAGCTGTCATTCAGTTGCTAAAGAAGCCATTTGGGCATGAACTGTGCTTGAATAGCTTCAGATGTTAGGTATTGCCACGTGCGCCAGAGTGAGAGCAATAATTCTCAGGCCAATATTTATGGTTAGCGCTAAACTGAAAATGTTGCTTATGGATGATTTGGGATACCATATTATTGCCATTGTTGCCATTTCACGTGCGCATACAATTTTTAAGCTTGGCATGTTGGGTATCTATTTAATCAGCATAACCATATCTTTTATATTTTTAAATGGATATTATATTGTTCTTTTGTGCACTGAAATTATCTTAAGTGTAATTTTTACTGAAATGTTGAGTTTGATAAAGTCTTATGCTAATATCATGCTTCATAAAAATTTGCACCTGCTGCTATTTTATTCTACGTGATCTGTGCTTTCAGGAAATATATATCTTTCAGTGGTTTTAAGCAATTTTCAGGCCTAAAATGGGGATTTTAACATGTGTGCAGAAATGCCTTGGCAGCGATAGGGTTAAACTATTCCAGAAATGTTCATCTGCCAAAAAGGCACCTCATTAGCCTCATTAGTTTACATTTAATCTAATCACCTCTGTACCACTTCAAGGAAGTCATTCAGTTGTGGGATAATTTTTAATCCTTTCACCATCCTCCTCTCCTTACATCTCAGCTCCCCTTGGCCTTATCCCCTCATTAATCCCCTCATCTCCAGCCTCCAACTGTATGTGACATGTACATTAACCTATTAGCCTCTACCTACCTCTGTGCATGACCTTTACATTCATGATGCACAGTATCTAGTGCACCATTACCAAGCTCCTTGTTTAACCATCACAATACCTGCATGGTTAATTTCCAAAAAATTGTGGCAAAAAAATAGATCACCTGATTCAGGGGTGTTTGTACTGTCCTGACATTTTTATTTGATTTATTTTATAGCAGAAAGTAAGGGAAACCATTTTTATTTTCAAAATTGTTGGTCTTTTTTCCTTTATATGGTAAGCAATAAAAATATAAAATGTATTTGGGACAGTGACAAAGGGGTATATATAGGCTGATACTCAAGCAGTTAAAGCAACACTACAAAAAAAAATCATATGTTCCTCAGCTTCATCTAGTGGCGAGAATGCTGTGTGAGTGGCATTCAGTCAGCATATGACTGGTGGATGATTTATAAATCATCCCCAAATACAAAGAACACATAATGGAATAAACACTACTACAGTACCCTATATACACCCAAAAAACAACTATTTAGATAAAAAGAGCAGATTAGTACATTTTGTCTAAACAGATCTC
>NW_017307093.1:659857-692043 GCF_000935625.1 Nanorana parkeri
TCATAGACCCCCCTCCCTTTTTAAATTAAGTTTTAACAGTTGTAAGGATATCACAAGGCATAAATAAGGACAATTTAATTAGCCTTGCTAAAACAATGAGAAAAAAAAGCTAAGACAATTTGCATACTAGACTCAATAGGAAGAAATAAGTCACTCCAAATGGATAACGGACCTCTGTGTAATGCATTTACATGAAAGAACTTTCCTCCTTGTGGAGTGGATTACTAGCAGCTTCAGTTGTTTGTGAGTTCATTAAAATACAGACACAAACATTTAAAATACTATATAACTTATGGTGGTAGCTCCTTATTATTTGTTCATCGATGGGGTTAACTGGACACTCATTTGTGTATTCATTTATCCAGAAAATATGTTTCAATGTGAATGCTCTTTAAAAATGCATAAAGTAAATAATTCATTTCTCCATTCACCTTAATTAGCATCAAAATTATTTGGCATAATTAGTTTTAGAAGCCGTGCCTACTTTTGCATGGATGTGCAATATTCATCCAGTTAAAATGGATTCAGATTTCATCAGTAAGGACAAAAAATGTTCTTTTTGACTTTCACACAAATAATATAAAATATAATTATTTTGAAGCACTTTCTATTATGTAAGGAAAATAATTAGTTTTTTGATACCAAAACTCTTACAAGAATACCTTTTCCGTACTTGGTCAGGCTTTGAAATACTTTACTGTAACTTTCTTTTATGGTTATTTTATATACATGGCCTATAAGCTACTCTTTTATAGCTGAATATACTGGGGTACATATAATAAAAGGGTAGAGACAGTTCACTTTGCAAAGTTAATATTACTTTCGGAAAGCCAATGTTCACTTGTGAATGTGAATAAAGTGAAGTTGCATTCATTTCAAAATTTCACCCAAAAATGGGCAAGCAGCAGTCCCTTATCTTTCCTGTGTACTTGATTGAGTATTTCAAGTGAACACAGCTACAACTTACTTACTAAGCTCAGTGAACCTTCACTTTGCAAAGTGATCATTTATTATGTTGAATGATTTGTCACTGTTCCTTTAGTACCTCAACATCATTCAATTCTTAGACCATATATATGACTCCTATTTTGTTGGAGAATGAACCCTGGGTTCTAGTAACACAGGACAAGAGTGCTTGTGACTATGCTGCACCATTTAAAATAACATTTACTCTCATCCTGTCTGATAGGTGTCCATATTTTACCATATCTACAGACAAAAGCAGAGTTTTAAGAGTCTGAAGTGTATACCTATAAGCTATGATCAATAAAGTGTACTATTGATGTGGTATGAAAACGTACATACGTTGTTACCATACCAGCTAAAATGCATGACTTTCAATGGTGTAAAATAGTGACTAACTTTAATTGATATGTAGGGGCCATGCCATAATTTGGGGAGTCCCTATTCCAAATTTAGTGCTGAAGCAAGGCTGTGGTCAGCCTGAGCTCTAAATGTTGTTGTTGCTTCTGTTTTTGTTGGGTTTCCCCTAAGATTAGACTATTGTTTATGTCTGCCTGTTGTTAGGTAATGCTCCTGGCACACACAAAAAATATTAGTTATGAATGTTTATTTTTCTCCGGCAAATTTTTATTATTATTATTATTAAATAGTATTTATAAAGCGCCAACAGTTTGCGCAACGCTTTACAATATAAAGGAAGACATTACAGTTACAATACAATTAAAGACAAGATGGTAAGGAGGGCCCTGCCCCTGAGGGCTTACAATCTGAAAGAGGAGGGGGAAATGATACATGAGGAGGTAGCTGTGGGAATTAATTATTTGAGAATGTGAAGGTTCAGTGGTTAGGTTGAGGTGGGATAGGCTTCCCTGAAGAGATGAGTCTTTAGGGAACGCCTAAAGGCAGTCAAGGTGGGAGATAGACGGACTGGTTGGGGTAAAGAGTTCCAGAGGATGGGAGAGACAAATCACTTGGGTTTATTGCCAGTGGTGCATGCTGGGGAAGGATATACTATTTGGGGTGATCTTACAGAAGTGATGACTGGGCCTTAGGGAATGTATGCTGCGTTTGCTGGAAGGTACATCCAGAAAGAAGGGGGAAGATGGCTGCCTGTATAAAGCATGTTGGGAAGAGTCTGCTGCTAAATAGTGTTAGGAAGAACTGTGTCACAAGCTGCTGCTGGCAGACATTGCAGGATGTTCTGGTTGCTCATCCTAGGATTTTATTAGAAGAGAAGGTTGGAGACAATTTTGCCTGTTTTGGGGTAACATTAAAAGGAGAACTATGAGGTGAGTGATTTTCACTCAACCTCATGGTTCGAGCACATACCGTCGCTCGCTGACTTCTCGATCATGTCCCAGCAGAGAGCCGTGACCATCACTCATGGCTCCCTGCAGGGATTCCCCCCACCCCGTTCTGCCAGCGCTGACTGGCGGAACGGATGGGGGAGGGGGCGGATACAGCTGGCTCTGCCTCTAGATAGGAAGAGCCAGCTGTCACTCACGCAGCTGGACAGTTCCAGACATAATTGTCGGGATCCGCTTCAGCTGTGGCGTCTCAGTGTACCGCGAGCCTTGTCTGATTAAAGGAGAACTATGGGGTCGGGGCTTTTCCAAGCTGAGAGCACATGTTTATAAAAAACCCTCTGCCGAAAGTTTGTCTCTAAATGCATGTATATGTAATTGCATATGTTATTTTTATAAAAAGTTTTGTCAGCCCTTTACTAAAAATATTAAATGTAATACTATTTATTTACTGTTTATGTAAAATACATGGAAATATTAAAATACATTGTGAAATATGTAAATAAAAAAATGATTACATAAATAAGAAAAGAACAATATTAACGTAAAATGTAATTACTCAAATAAAATAAATGAAAAATGGACGTACATATAGTACAGGCTTCCTAAAATCTAATTTTAGCTATTGATGCGATAGTGGAAGTAGTAATCCTTCCTCCAATAAGCTTAAAGGACAAAAATAGTTGATCCAAGCTTTAAACTGTATTTGTGAATGAGTCTATATAAGCTCCAGTTGTCACTGTAATAATACCATCTCGCATGTTGACTATGTTACATGACTTCAGGTTCAAGCAGCACTGTTGTTATTTAGGAAATTAGATTTTTAGATATGTTCTAGAATGCTGTTATTTTTCTCTCTTGCTGTTTTTCTTATTATCTAAATACATTCCTGGTGCATCAGAACAAAAAAAGTGTGCAAAAACACTACAGTTAATTTTCGTTAAAAGCAGACGCACTTGAGTAAAAATGAACGTCCCCAAACAGTATGCTCTAGAGAAGGAACGTAGGGCTCTCCAATTAGCAGGGAGCATGCACTTTGCTGATTGCAGAGTTATAAACCTAATTCAGCAGGGCGTATATCAGACCTCTGCAGAAACTACTGGTTCCAGGCATAGCATTCTAGCCGGGGACAGGCATTTCCACTCAGGCTGTTGCTTTCTAAAGAAAAATAATTTTAGGACTTTGCACACCCTTGGATTTGATGTACCTTCAATGTATTTAGCTTATTTAAACTGAACATGGAAAGCCTGGGCACCACTACCATGCTGCAGAGAAGAACCCTTGCCATCTGTGAGGACGCAGTGGTCTCTGCAAAGGTCTGTCTGTCTGGCAGCAGATCCCTTGATGAACAGTCTCACTATACAGCACAAGAAAGCAGGAAGAGGGCTTGCATATCAGTCAGACAAGAAGTGGTAGGCTAAGGGTTACTATTTAAGTAGAACTATTGAGTTGTTATAGGCAATACTAATAAAGAGTAGCTTACACATAGAAATTCTAAAAATAAAAGGAGCCAAATGAGTATTAATAAATCAAATCAATTTAAAGTAGACATTTACTCCCTATCACCAAAAATCACATCAGCATGCAGCCCTGCTTACATTCATTAGTTAAACATGTTTTTTGTTTTTACTTACAATTATTCTTTTCACATGTATATGTTATGTGTATGATAAAGAATTGTAATGCAAGATAGGATCTATCCACTAGAGCTTTTTCCACCTCTACTTTTCCTTTATGCTGTCTTTTCAGTAACAAATGCTTAGAGGGCTGGATAAAATGTATAGGGCAGTATAACACTCTTTATTTAAGTAGTATATTTTTATACAGGTCTGTATATCAGACTAAAATCCTTTATGGTAACAACTTGAAAAGAATATATGAATGCGAGATAATGAAGATCAAACTGCAAAAAAGGAATACATTCACAAAAAGGATCCGTATCCTGCTTCGTGAATAAACCCGTATTGGAGAGAAACTTTTTAAAATTTGAGCTCAAGATACCTTATTCTGTCAGTGTTCCAAACAGAATAAAGGTAGTGCATCTGTGTGAGTGACATTGCTGCACTGTAGCACTTCTCATAGCTGTAGGGAAAGGCCAGTAGCAGGAACGCACACTTAAGACTTATAATGCCACTACTCTACTGAATAGCAGTGTGTAAGCAATGTCACCCTACTTACATTACCTATGCTTACTGAGAGAATAAAGAAGGAAAATGAAGCACATTGTTAATGCCAATATTTTTAGACTACCTAACAGAACAACCTTACACCCTAACAGAAAGGGGCACAATCAATCATATACTTAAATTATATTTTTTGGTGGCATACAGTTTAACTAAATGATCACTAGATGCATGACTTACTAAAAGGTTGGTCTAGCTGAGTTGGGAGGTATGATAATGAATGTTAAGATGGAGGCCCCTTAACCCACTACTAAATCTACATTCTGAATGAAAAGGGATTTATTCATTTATAAATACATTAATTTTACTGTAAAAACATAAATTCAATAAAAAAAAAACATTTTCTGTTTTCACTTAAAGTATTGTTTTTCCACTTCATGGTTGAATGAGGTACTGGTGATGTAGCTCTGGCCTCACAGATGCATCTTGGATCATCTGTGAACTGCAAAATCTTGTGATATATCAGGGAAAATACATTTTACCCTCACATAATGTACACATATTCCAAGAGGCAAACTCAGAGTTCAAGAAAGTAAAGGGTGAAGGATTCGTCTGCCCTTAGTGACAATGGGCACTGTGAGAAGAATGGGGAGGAAAAGAAAAATAAGGTAAAAGTCCTGGAAGTCTCTATAAGCATCTGTTTGTAGATTGCCATTACTAAACATTTCAAAAGGTGTCTTTGTTGTCATTTATAAGACAAGGTTGAAGTTTCTCTTTATTGTGCAGATAAAAGGACATTTATGGTAAAGTTAGAATATTTCCAAAATACGTGTCATTATCTCTGAACATCAGGGACACTAGAATGTGACATGGGTAGCATACACAAAAGGACTAAAGACAGACCTTGTTTTATACAGTTACTCCATCCTGGCCCAGAATCAGCTGCACTGAATCTTCATTCTGGTGAACAAAGGCCACAACAGGGCCCAATCACACTGATGTGTTGTGGTAACTTGGTAAACTGTATTTTACAGAGGATTACCGAAGTGCATGGTAACAAGTGAGCTGCATTACGGTGCACTGCAGTCAGGCCCGGATTTCCCACAAGGCCACCGAGGCCTGGCCTCGGGGCAACTGCAGTGCCATTTATTTTGATTGGCACTTCAAATAAGTATTACCATAGCAATGAACCACACTGCAGTCACTAAAATGCACTAACTATTTATGTTTCAGTTCTCAGTATCTGTTACTCTTAATGGACTACTTCAATAGCATTATGGAGAGGTAAAAAAAGCATTTTGTAAAGGGCTACATATATAGTCTTTGCATTAATCAAATGGCAATTCTTTTCCCCCCTTACCTGCCTTTTATAGCACACTCTTTTCCTCAGTATTACAGGCAGTTTTTAGGTTAGGAGTTTTTTTTGTCTGTAGAGTCACATTATTCATCTATATAAACAATGTTGATATTTCTTCCTCTAAAGTTCTAATTATCATAAACATTTTTACACAAACTCAAATTAAGTACTAATTATAATCAACAAACCAAAACGTTAAATAGGCAGCATCCACAAAAAAAAATGCTTCTGGTCCTACTTGCTCTGAGAAAAAAAGTGTCAACATGATAGCTTGTCATTACTCAACTGAGTGGAATCAGCTAGAGCTAGCTGTGCATTGTGCAGTGAAGCACAATCATTCCACTCTGATTTGCTGTAACATTCTCTTGTTTGAAAGCAACAGAATATATGAACAATTTACCCATTATATAAAGCAGCAGCAAAAATTTGTACAAAGACCTCCGAAAACGAATTGTAGTACTATATGGAGAATCCAAACATAGCCTTTACATTCTATACATTGATTTTTAATGGTTGAAAGTCTTTTGGTTATTATGTATTGCAGATAAGTATCCTGGACATCCTAAACCTCATGTCTAAAATGGCAAGCATCTCTAATATTTATTGAAATAAAAGAGCACGTTACATTTGGTGGTCAGAGTTCACCTGTGGCTGGCACTGGTTTCTTATTGTTAACTGTAAAGTAGGTTTGCCATTAGTGTTTAAAGAAATATGCTTTAAAGGGAATAAAGATGTGGCCTTGCCCTTGCAACCTCAACCTTTCAGTGTTTTTCATTCGGTGGTTAACTGTAAAAAAATTATATTTTTGGTATACAAATAGGTTATTAAGCTTACATTATATTTAAAAAAAAGTAATGTCCACTTAAAGGTACAATGTAGTCAAAACAGAATACCAAACTTGGACATGCATATAGGGAACACATATTATCTGCACTATTCTATCTCACTCCCTTTTGTTAGTACTTTATTGATCCTGAAATCTGCCTGCTTGTGATGCTGGAATACTCACTAAAATGGCCCCTGCTGTGACAAACAGAAAGTCTGATGTAAGAAAAATGCGAGCACTAAGAAGTTTTTTCACAGTAACCATGTAGATTCAAGCCTGCCTTGGTAGTTTTAATGTGATTGGTGATATAGAAAGCAGGGAATGAGTGGTGATTACACAGAGCAAGCACCACACAGTAAATTCCTGTTACCCTCCTACTGACCCTACAAGATTAGCTATGAAAACTGAATATAGGGCATTTCAGGTAACTCGGAACTGCAGTGAAGGGTCAAGCATACTTAGGTGTAAGTATTCTACCCTATGCATTGACTATTCCAGACTACATTTGTATTGAAGTCTGAGTGTATTAAAAATCTTACAGTTAAAGAGAACCTATGAGAATTGATATATAGGAGCTGCCATTACCGGGGATTCAATACTTGAGGCATACATTTTTCAGATTTTGTTCGATCCATGCTTATTACAGGTCCATAGCCCAGTTCAAGTGTTTATCTTGCCCTCTTTAAGCAGAATCCACATTCAAAAATCCTGCAGCGAGGTGCTACAAGCAGTCTTTGGTACATTATGGTACCTGATATCAGAAGATGGTGTCACAAAATATTAATATGAGCTCAGTTATGTCAAAGTCGGAGCTCTGGGTTTATCACAGCAATTCAAAAAGCAATGAAACTGTGAAACCCATAACAACTGTAATGTTAGGGGAATCCAGCAGGATCGCAGGACACAGGCTTTGCAAATAAAGTAAAGTTTATTAACTTAAATAGCTTCACAGCAGCAAAATAACAAAACAGTTCATCTTCACTGACCAGCTGGCCAACTAAAACAGCAACTCTTCAGTACAACACAAAAGAACAGTCTCACCGACATGAAGACTTCAGAGCTGCAATCACAGTTTAAACAGTCCCAGATTTCCAGGGTAACTTTCCCAGTCTACAGATTTCCAGCAAGATTACTGACATTCAAGCTCACAGCAGTACACAGATCCCCACTCTCCAACCTCCTCCACACTACTCCTCACCTGCTAGCTACCACTTCCTGTCTTTTAAACACACTCTTCCTCCAGCAGGTGAGTTAACCCCGTTTCATCCTTTAAAGGGACCACAGTCCAAACAGAGGGGAAATATAGCGTCCTTCCAGGACCCAGCCGGTGTCCTGTACACAACACATTTGAATTTTGCTGAAAATACATAAGATACAGGTAGTGATTGGTTGTTTAGTTGCAACCTAACTATGCATGTTGCTCTTTTCCTTTTTGAATATGCTAGCAAAATATGGGTGACAGCATGTTGGGTGCCCTACTGTTACCTATTAGCAGTGTTTTGAAGGAGTTTACTACACCGGAGTTTGAAGTAGACATCTAATTTTTAAACATTTAAGGCACCAGCATCTCAGACGACCTTAAGGAACATTTCCACTTTATAGAAGATTGTCTGAATAGAGTGACACTGTGCTTTTTACTTTAGTACCTTGGAGCATTTGATTTTGGCATCAAGTGTTAAGACCTGTTGTATTTTGGCACTGATATGTGTAGCACAATAAGAAAAAACACTTAAGGGGTAAGGGTTGGGCTAAGGCTAGGTTTAACAGTTAAGACTAAAGTGTTAAATTTAAATGCCATGGGTATCCCATCGTCATGTGTAGCAGAGAACAGTTGTCCCAAACGATGGGTTTGAGAACCCTTGGGGCAAATTAACTTTAAAACAGGAACACAATGGAAATTCAGGGCAGAGCAGTAACAGAAATTTGAACACAGTTCAAACATGCAGGAGAGCAGACATGGGGTGAGTGGACACAGACAAGAGCATACCAGAAATTCAGCTGAGGGGAAATGGGCTTCACCAGGGTGCAGGAACTAGAACCATCTGGTCTTGGCTGGAGCTGTTGAAAGTACAGATGGACCTGTTTGGCAGGACAACTCTTAGTATGTGACCCATGAGATAACTAACTGTATACTTCCCAACATTCTGAGATGACAAAGAGGGACACCTTTTAGCCCAAAGTATATAGGCAAAAGACACACTCCTCCTACACCCCCAATTACATCGATAATGAAAAATTGTAATGCAAGAAAAAATAGGGACTATCCACAAGAGATTTTTCCATCTCTACTTTTCCTTTATGTGTAACACTCTTTTTTATTTAAGTAGTATTATTTTATACAGTTTTGTATATCAAACTGAAATCCTTTATGGTAACATCTTAAAAGGAGTAAATGAATGTGAGATCATGGAGATCAGACTACAAAAAGAATACATTCACAATACGGACCTGTATCCTGCTGTTTCTGCTGTGTGAATAAAGCCGTATGAGAGAGAAACTTTTTTAATATGTGGCCTCATGATACCTTATTCTGTCAGTGTTCCAGATCGAAACACAGGTAGTGCATCTGTGTGAGTGACATTGCTGCTCTGTAGCACTTCTCGCTGCTGTAGGGTAAATAGAGGCCAGCAGCAGGAGGACACTGTCAGGGCCCATCCATGCAGGGCAATCTGGGATTCCTGCTGCAGGAACCATATGGCAGGAATTCTAAGTGTCCCATTCAGATGTGGCTGCTGTACCCGCTCAAGTAAATGACCGGGTGACATCAGCTACATCCGTAAGCAGCATATGATACAATTACAAATGGTTTGGAATAGTACACTGCCCCTGGACATAGGATAGTCCACAGGATAAGATGCACCCAGGGACAATTATCTTCTCCAAAGGATCATACATGATTGCATGCAGACTGTCACTTACAAAATGTGGCCGCTGTCACCTGTTTATTGCCTTCAAGAGGGCACATCTGAACAGGACACCTGGCATTCCTGCCACAGGAATACGTAGGTTCCTGCAGCATGAATGCCAGATCATCCAGTGTGAACAAGGCCTTAAGGCTGACAATGTGGCTTCTCTATTAAATAGCAGTGTGTAGTAAACATTGTCACCCTATGTACACTACCTATGCTTACAGAGAAAATAAAGGAGGAAAATGAAGCACATTGTTAATGCAAACCTTTTTAAAAGACTACCTAACAGAACAACCTAACAGAAAGGGGCATGAACAACCATATATTTAATAACATTTTTGGATTGGCATAGACTTTAAGTAAATGATCACTAGATGCATGACTTACTAAAAGGTTGGTCTAGCCGAGTTGGGAGGTACGATAACAAAAGTTAAGATGGAGGCCCCTAACCCACTACTAAATCTACATTCTGAATAATTAGCATATTTGCAGCCAAAAATTATTTATTCATTTATGAATACTTTAATGTATTTTACTGTAAAATAAAACCCGAATCCCAAATAAATATTTTCTAATTAAGCAGCATTGGGAAAAGCTGGAATTTCCTCTTTTGAATGTAATATTTTAAATACTGTATCGTTATAGTCTAACAGCAAGCCTAACCTGCTATCACAGGTTTCATAGCACTGGTAACTATGGCAACAGTCTAAATTTGCTTCCATACAGCTAAAATGCATTTAATACTTTTCATCCTTTAACCACTTCACAGCTCTATGAATGGAATTCTTTAGAAGCCAGTATTTGTTCCCTTGCCATTCAATATACTGTGTTTTCATTGTAAGTTAAATCAGGTAATTCCCCTGGTCTTCAAGTCTAGGGGAAACATCCTTATTTGTGTGCACATATTAATATGTACACACATAACTAAAACAGGGAGCACAAAAAAGAAACTGCACAGAAGAAGAGTTTTCTTGGAAAGAAAGATATCTATTGTACCTGTTATGCACATTGGCATTACAAATTTGTGTTCGTTTATCTTCTATACAATTTCACATGGTAGTGTTCCAACCCCTATGACTATATTTACAATTGCACTGGGATTTCAGTGATTAGTGTGTTCAGCTGGAGCCAGGGTGGCTGCCGCTAACACCAATTATAAAAGAAAGGGGGTTGTCATGGGCAGCCCCTTCTTTTATAAAGCCTGGGCTTTTCTAGGTTGGCTGCATGATATATCTGGCTGAGTGTCCTCCCCAAATATAGAATGTCATATTCAGGAAAGGACGAAGATAATGGAAATTAATTACAGGCCCTTTTTGCATAAATGTCTTTTTCAGCTATTGTGTCGCCGTTAAACAGTTTAAGTGTCACCTATCTTTGCACAAGTAAAGTCACCTAATGGACTGCCTGAAGAAAATTAAAGGGTTTTCATTTAGCTATGGTTGACTTTCAATGACATAGCTGATTTCATCCACTACTGTATTTGCTTTCATCTCATGCTGTTTGTAATGTTTCTTTCTCCATTGTAATTAAACAAAATAAGGTGTTTGTAGATCAGTAGAAAAAAAGTATAATTATTATGCTTTTTACTTCATTGTAAGTAGCATATCAAAGCAAATGTTCAACAAAGCATCTAGAAAGGTTTTTTTTTTTATATTTCCTATGGTGCGGTACATATCAGATGCAATTAGAGAGGCTATTCATGAACAACAGTTCTTGAATTTGTTAATAGTCATATATTGACCTAATGTCCCTCATTTGTTTTTAAGATCATTAAAAGCATTTGGATCTATGACAGGTTTAAATTACAATGATCCTGAAGTTAGATGGGTAAATAACTGGATGACATGGCAGGCAAAGTTTTGTGCGTAGAGCTTAGAAAACATGTACCTTTTGCCTGAAATTCCACTTTAAACATAGTAGTGCACTCCCTGTGCCTTGAGTCTTATACCTGTATATCTGCAGTGTGAGTTCATCTAAGGTACTGCTGGTTCTGACTGCTAGTCTCACATTATTTGGAGAGAGACTAGTAAGAGTTGGTAATGTTAATTGCTCGACGGTACAAACAGCGCTCTCGGATGGTATGTGGGAATTACCTGGGAAGTATGTGTCCCTAACTAGCCTGCAGTCCTAGAGGACAGGAGGAGTGCCTGTGTTTGTGAAGACCAAAAAGAACAAAAGTGAGGGCGCAATAAATGCTTTTATTTTGGGGCACAGCTTCCAGAGTTTAGGGGATCTTTAGGTCTTTAATAAATGTTTTGGCAATGCTCGCATTGACAAGTCAATAGAGTGCTGCGAGAAAGGGTAGGTATCAGCCACCTAAAGCAGATCCTAAATATCACTCATCACTTCAGATTTTATTCTGTACAATATCACATATGTCAAATTTAATTCTAGGCCTGCAGCATATTGCATGCTGAATGTGATTAGTTTCCAATTTTTATGGATCTGCCAGATCCCCTAAAACAACTCTGACGTCTGAAGGGACACCTTCACTTCAAGAAGTGTCAATTTCTTGGGTCCCCCCACAGCTCTCACTGGTTCCTCCCTCTCACCTCCACATCACTACTGTATTCTGAGATGGGTGGATGTTGGATGGAGGAATCATTGAGGGTTGGTTGGAAACCCAGGAGATTATCACTACTGGAAGATGATCTCCCCTGATTCAGGATCAGCATTCAGTCACATGGGTAGCAGAAAATGTATATACTGCCTTCTTCACAAATATGGCTGTTTTTAAAATATTTTCTATAGTGTCAAGGTTGCTTTAAGGGGGAGGTTTATGCTGATCTTGATTTATCATGCCTATATTATGCACATTTAGGCAAATGGAAATGCCTAAGTCAAGGTGCATTTGGAGCTCATTTCTAAACACACCTAGAAGCATGTAATGCTTTACTATGGCTGAATGCACACCTAGACATTAAGCACCCTGAGAACATTTAGCCTGCTTGTATGCAGCTAAACATGCCTGAACACATGTAAATGCATGTAATTGTGTGTAAACATGGCTAAACATGTCTAAAACGTGACTAAGCCCTGGAACAACTAAATACAGAAAAAAGTGATCTGGGAAGCATAAAAGTTGTTCATACTTCCAGGTAAATTATCTTCATCTAACACAGATGGCCTGTGTGCATGAGGCTTTATGAATGTATTTTTACAGTGCACAGTGAAATGTCCTTGCCCTTTTTCTATTAATTTTTCATAGCACTGGACTAAGCAAATTATTTCGAAAACTACATTCACATGGGCACAGAGGACTGTACAGCATGAATGATACATGTGGGTATGTGGCTCGGAGGTGCCCAGAAGTCACAGGTTTGTTTACAGCCGTAGGCAACAGTCTGTTCAAAGCAATGACTGACAGATTCCATGGTTGTACACATTTACCCACATATATGAATGGTTACATGCATATAGGGACAGATGAACGGCCCTGGATGTAAACTGTCTTTGTCCAGGGCCACTCATCCATCCCTGTACACATGTAAGTGCTCGGATGTGTGAGTAAATGTATACAGCCACAGCACCTGTAAGCCTCTCTGTGATTTAAAGGTAAATAACCTTTACTTTTGTCATTGAGAAAAGTAAATGTTATTCTACAAAGAAGTTAATTTAAATTTTTACCTACCACTTCAGTCTTTTCCTTATATAGAATATGTTAAAATATACATATCAGCAATGAACCTAAATTATTATTATTATATTATTATCTAATTACAAATTAGCTGCTGGCAATATTTTACATTGCTAATGTTGCTACTTATCACCCATTCACACTTGTGCAGTGCATGAACATGCCCAAAATCCCATTGTTTTTTAGCGTGTTCAAGAAATGTGCAAAAAACTTGTTAATTGATTGTTAATGGCACCCCAGACATGACATGCAAGGCACATGTTTTTCGTGTGCAAAAAATGCACAGTCAAAAAAACGTAGAAAGCTCCAAAAGTTGCATGAGTATCTTTGCTACCTTTGTAGCACATACACTATTTCAGCCAACTTAAACAAACATGCTACCCTATTCATGATGTGCAACAAAAGTGCAAAAACCTATAAATGTAATGTGTTATGTTGTGCTACACAAGTATGAATAGGGGATTAAAAGTAGACCTTTCCTTACCACTGTGCACACAACCCAGCTGCATCTGAATAAATAGATAATATGTTTATTTAACAATATGACTAAGAAAGGGTGAAAAAACACATACTGACTTAACTTTATGCTGATCCTTTTCCCAGTTGTGTGAAATATTGCACTTTATTTTTCTGAGATAATGATTTCTTGTGGTGTGATAAACCTTGAAGCATCTCACTTGCACAAAAAAAATACAGCATTACTTATACAGGTACACATTACATTATGTTGAGTTACAGCATGGTTGTTCAGCAGTATATTAAGCTATCTGGTAGAAAATCATAGTCATAAATTATTTTGACTTCTTGTGTTTTATGTGTACAACTGCTCACTGAAGTATTCTTCTTCATGGAAACATTTTGAAATAGCAGACTTGGAGCACTTTAGGCCAAATTAAAAAAATGGCCTCAACTATTATAACAATCATATACTATTGTAATAATAATTCAAGTAGATTCAAGTCTACTTGAATCTACAAATAGTAGAATACTACTACAAATACAATTTTTTTTCCAGTTATTACCTAAGTTGTATATAGTTATTGGATTTCAGCAATGGCAGCACCAATGGGAATTACTTCAAGTTACCCTCTAGTTTGTTAAGGTGTTACCTATCATTTGTATATTCATAATTAGTGCATATTTCAGTTAGCGATAGTTCTGATTTGATTGTCAGGTCCAACGATTTGCACAGTATTATATAATCACCCAGCCCTCGTTATCCAGTATTGGGGCTATTCATTTAAAAGTCTTACTTGACTTGACTCACTTGACTTCCACCATCCAATCCTGTGCAAGGAAAAGTCTTGTTTTTAAAAAAAATCTCCTTTGTATTTGATTAAGTATTCTGCAGGAACACAGCTGCACCTTATTTACTAAGCCAAGTTAAATTGAACTTTTCAAAGTGAAAATTTACTTTTTTATGTGAACAGCTTCTACTACTTTCGTACACTAACCCCTTAGTGCACAGACAGCCTACTTTCTAGTGAGTGGAGTGAGAGTGAAATGCTTGCAATCATAGGACCTACATGGAATGTATTTGTACCCTAGTCTAAACACTAGTTCCTAATAACTAAGTTCCTAATATAAATAGGTTATGGTAGTTTCTAGAGCTCCCAAGTCTTTGCAAACTTCTGTGCTACATTAATGTATTCATATAGTATATGCATCTGAATACTTAATTGCTTGTAGTTACATCAGATGTAGTTAGGTAAGAGCTACATAAAAAAAATTGGATTCCTTTAATGTATTTTTTTTTTTTTGCACAAACATATTCACCATTTGGAACCATCAGATGAGATGGCAAGGGTGAGGATATTTTCAGAAATATATTAGTAAGCTTGTTTACTATTATGCTGTGAAAAATCTGTGTTGTGAATAGATCTTCAACATATTAGATTACATACCACAGCTAATTGACCAATAGAGGTGCATGATCATTGGAACTGTTACGAAGGTAATGATTATACAATCCCGGCATCCCATAGATCCAGGCTATGTCTGGAGCCAATTGCTTGAAAATTTGTTGCAGTACTGGGTTCAGCTCTAGCTCTCTGCAGACTCAAAGTGATCTGTCTGACAGCGTCTGTATAGTCCCAGCAGAGAGGAGGGGAGACAGCATCAGTGTGGGACACAGACTTCTATTCACGGTAAGTGTTTTCTACTGACACCACTTTCACTGTTGTTCCTTCTCAATCCCCAATGGGCACTATTGTTCCTCCCCACTGGTTGTTGGGCACTTTTGTTCCATCCCACCCTTTCGTGGGCACTATTGTCCCCCCATCCACCCCCCTTAGCACTGTTGTTCCCCCCACCTCCAGCAAGGCATTGTTTATTTCTTCCCCAACATCAATGCCGCCCATCCCTCTGAGTATTAAAGTTGTCCCCCACACTGAGAACCAATCAGAACCCCATCATACCCAGCTGACTTGAATGCATTTTTTTCTCCCCCACTGACCACCAACCTCAGGGAATTCTTCCTGGACCTTTTTTTTCACCCCGCTGACTTCGGAATTCTTCCTGGACCTTTTTTTTCACCCCGCTGACTTCGGACTTCAGACATTTTTTTCCTCCTACTGACTAAATTTTTTCCTCTCACTGTCCACTAATGATGAGCATTTTTTTACCCATTACACCAGGCAGATTCCAGTGCTTTTCTCCCCCCTCTTCCCCACTGACCATAGGCTTTCTTTTAACCACCATTTACACTGGAGAATATTTTCTCCTACTGTCCAGCAATGTAAGGGGCCCTATGATACATACTCCTAATGGCTTCACTCTGTACACTATGTTGTACACTGCATTGCCTTGACTGCTACACTTTGTGTTATGCAGTAATTTATATAGACCTGATCCCTATATTCTATACACTATGTTGGCCAAAGTGTATTTTCTCAACAATTGGTCATTGCTGTGTAGTCTCCAGCTAATTACGTTCTATTATAAGTAGTCTCAAAATGTGAGCTCTGTGTGCACTCACTGCCTGGCATAAAAATGTCCCATACTAATATTTCATTGGACCACCTTTAACTTTGATTACAACAGGCATTCGCTGTGGCATTGTTTCAATAAGCTTATGCAATGTAATAGCATTTATTTGTGACATTTTAGTCCGACCTGACTTGCATTCATTTTTATGATCTAAATAGTCTAGTGGAAGAGACGCTCACAGGTCTTGTGATGAGGCAACACATACATTAGTCGACGTTTTGACAAGTGTCCATTTACAGGTCCGTATTGCCATGCTGGTGGCTTAGCTTCTGTTGATTCTGATAAAATTGCTAGTATATTTTTCTTTAGGAGGATATTTGGGACTTCTAGCCAGTTAGTCCTTTCACACAACATTTTTTTTTTTAATTGGAGAGTATGAATTCCAAAACAACATATCTCTTACTGCAGGGTTTACATTTTATTCAGTGTGAGTATCTAACTTAACATTATTTAACTTTCCAGACCCAATGCCTCCTCCTTTGACATCACAAAAGCACCAATACCTATAAATACAAACTTCCTCCACAAGATGGCGCTTGGTCATTGCACAACTTTGCTTCTAGTAGTCCCTAGCCTACGTTATTTACCTTTCGCCTGACTCCTGGTATTTTGACCCCTGGCCTTGTTCCTCGACCTCTATAGTATTGCTGCCTGCCCTGGCCTACTATTACGTATAAGACTACAAACGTGCCTGCCAAATTGGACACCCTACCTATCAGTCCTGGTTGCCACTATTCCAAGAAGAGCATATATCATCCCTGCTATTTGGATAGGAGCATCTTAGTACGGGTGGCTACCTCGCACACAGACTCCAGCCTCCAATCTGCTGACACATAGAGAGTTCATAAAATTATAAGTAACTACTAAATAAACACTGTGATGTCTGTGTTAACAGACTTAACAAGCAAAATACCTGTCTAATGTAGCTCAAGTATAAAATGAAATCAGAATCAAACATTCTGTATCCGCTGACATGTGCTCTACATTAGTGTTATCAACTGGCAATAGTGGTTTGTGATTGTCATAGATTTTGTTGTGTCAAACACATGCAAAATGATCCTTCCCCACACATAAGTTTTATTCAAAACACAGCTCTAATGAATGTGGCCTTTTTTGGGACACTTGCTTGCCCTTGATTTCCATTTAGTTGCATACAGGTTTGGAAATTACATTAAAGCTGTCCAGAGACACCTTGAAACCTCCTCAATCGGGTGAAATTTGAGCCTTTGGCTAGACAAAAATAGTTGAATTAAAATCTCTGGCTGAATGAGAGAAAATCGAGCTGTGTATCCCTAGCTTAACTGATACAAATGTTCTCATTACGCAAAGCTTGGAGCTGAAATAATTCAATAGTTCTTGCAGTCTCATGCAAACTACTAAGTGTTAGATTAGATTTTCTAAGATGTTGCCTTCTAGGTTCCTAGGAGATACCTTTCTAAATAACGTAATTTCTAATTTTTTTCTCTGCCATAGTCCCACGACTTCACTCTGGGATTTTTTAAAATTATCACCCAACTGTTTCCCCCACCTGTCCTAGCATTGTGAAAGACCAGCAGGGTCTCCAGAGACATTAAATGGTTAAAATGCAGGCAGATCTAGAAACATTGCCATTCTAGTCACCTATGTGTAATGTACAACATTTTTGCCTTAAATTGACACTAAACTGAGGAGTTAAAGTATAATGAAACCTTCCTTTTTTTTTGCATATATCTACTGCTAGGAAAAATAAAAAAGAGTTACCAAATAGGTGAAAACTTACACGTGTCTCTGCCCCTTGCTCCCGTCCAAAGTTCTAAAGATTCTTGGGCAGCCGTGAAGGATCCTGGGGCGGGCGCATGCGCAGTAGAGATCTTCAGCCGGGAGAGAAGGAGAGACACAAGGTAAGTCAATGCAGGCAGCATGCACGCACACAGACACCATGGGACACAGGAGACGAAGCAGTCAGCGCTGGATCAGAGACCGGCACCAGCGATGGAGGGACTCTTGAAAACTACTGGAAAGAAGAAGATGATTGGATCAAGAGGCATCATTTATGGTAAGTACTTATAGCAGCATGGGAGGGGGGGGTGACTTTAATGTCACTTTAAATGTTAAAAATGCATTCAAGTACCTTAACTATTCACAAAACTGGACCTTGTTTCTGTATCACTTGGCTGTAGATCCACAAATTGTCTCTGAATTCATGCTGGCACTGTCCTTCCTTCACAGGGATCATGGGGAACAAAAGTAGTCACCCTCCAGAAGGAAGGACAGTGTCAGCATGAATTCAGAGATAATTTGAGGATCTACAGCCTAATGATACACAAATAAGGTCCAGTTTTGTGAATAGTTAAGGTACTTGAATACATTTTTAAGATTTAACGCCAGAGTTTAGTGTCACTTTAGTCTCCAAACAGGCAAGAATTTAATTAAACTACACTGTGCACAGACTGGGATGAGCCATACAAAAGTAACCATTTGCACTGCTCACAGTTGAAGTTGAATAACCAACGCATACTACACTGGTTTTCCTTATGTTATTGAGTGGAATTCCCGAGCCACATTTTGAAACAGTTATGATAAATATCAGTTTCCGGATGTGACTGTAAAATAATTGCAAAACACTTTATGAAGATTTGGAAACTCATGTATTGGAAGCAATGAATTGTATGACAAAAGAAGCAACATATGTTTTCCTGCAGTGCTGCACTGAACAGCAACCTGTCCAGTCACAAAGGGTCATCACACACGGTCTTGTTTTTGATCATCACACAATAAATTAAGTACATTTTGTTTAATGTAGTTTGATTTGCATGAATGAAATGATGTTATTAAAATGTTTTTTTTATATTGGCAGCCAAATAAAACTACATTTTACTGTAGGAGAATTTATGATAATACTAATTGCTGTGATTTTATTATTGAAGTCATTTTTCAGTACAGTTACTGTTAATTCAGAAAAAGGGATAATGTGCACAGTTATCTTATTTAAACTCTGCGGTGTGTTAATATTATGCTCACTTAATAATCAACACATCAGCAAAAGTACAAAAGTACATGCAGAATTATTATACACTCGGTACAAATAGTTGTTCACACAATCTACAAGCATCACATGTTTGTAAGCAATGTCAGATTAAACTGCATTTAACATATATACAGGGCCCATTCATGTTACTCTGTTTGCAAGGCTGGACTTTCTAATCCAGAAGTATCTCATCTCTGTTGACAATGAGGGAGGAATGGTGTCTCTCTGACAGTACTGCGGTTGGGGTGTTTTTCTGTACTGGTAGTGAAGGAGAGTGTCCTTGTGCTGTTAATAAAAGAGGGGTGTACATACCTCCTAATTTTGGAACGTATAGAGAGAGACACGATGTCAGAGAAGATATGAGGTGCCAAAAAAAGGGTGTGGCTAATTTGCGTGGGAAAATTGAGCATGGTCTAAAGGAGCAGGGTCAAATAAAGTCTAATTTCACAGTGTACATCGTGCACCGTTTGCAGTTCTTGTATCTACAAAATACTCCATATTGCTGTGCTACTACTGAGAGTATCACATAAACGTACATATATATGTCCATATATAGAAAGTCCAATGGCGGGCACTGCTCTCTGAGTAAAAAGTGCCCATATGCACCCAAGGCAATTGAATGCAAATGGTCCAGTGGAGGAGGCACTCATTGGTGTTGTAATAAGTCAACATGGATACATTTATTGGTTGACATTGTAATAATAAGGCAACATAGATACAATTATTGGTCAATAATTGTATCTATGTTGCCTTATTTAACTTAAAGAAAGACAAACTCTTGTCAGACAAGACACAGGTACATACAGAATGTTTGATTCTGATTTCATTTTCACACTTGAGCTGCATTAGACAGGAACATTGCCTGTTAAGTCTGCTAACACAGACTTTGCACTGTTTATAAGGAGTTACTTACAATTTTATGAACTCTCTATCCTGGAACATTTTAAAAGCAAACACAAACGTCTTAGTTTGAGCAACACCTACAGCAAAATTTTACAAGTTTTTTTTTTTAATGGGCAAGAATCTCCCCCCTTCATTATATTTTTTGTTATTATTGAAAAAGTAACCTCTTGACTAGGCTGAATCACAGCTACAAAATCAGGATTACTTAGGAATGGCCCCAGTGCACACATTTTAGATATCACTATGCTGCCCAGTTTAAGTCCAACTTCGGCCAATTTGTTAGGGACAGAGCAAGAAGGAGTTAGAACCTCTGTCAGGGTTCTTTTGCAGTTTGTGCCCTATTGTGAAGATTTTCCCTCAGATCCCGTCAAGACAGGATACTATGGAAAATCTCTCCAATGAGGACACAGGAAAAACTGAAAAGCACATTTATCAGAAAAGTAAGTAAGGGTTAGAATTTCTGACAATTTGTTTTTCTTTTGTCTTTACCTTGCTGTCCAAATGATGCCTGAACCTCACATTTCTCGTACATGCATTGCAGGGACATAAAATTAGGGAAACAATCGACAATGGGGTGTAAAAAGAAATAAGAACCTGTCAGAAATTTAAACTTTTCCCAACTCTATCCAAAACTAAAACATCCAAAATGTGCTGGTGTTAGTTCCTAAAGTGTACTGTATGTGTACAAAAAAACTTTTTATTTTGGATAACATAGGGATGAACATCAATGTTTTATTGATGTTCTAGTACCCTTTGTGGAGATTCACACTCTCTATTTGTTTGGGTGACCATAATCCCTAACAAGACACAAACAGCAAAAAATAAACTGGCAGGTGTTTTAATCCATTCCCACTCTAAGATTAAAATAAAAAGTTTTGGCTATATATACATTTTAACTTGGAAGAGGGATTTAAAAAATGTCACTCTGGGTCTGGGAAGTTAAACAATTTTCAGTTAGAGAATCATTCTGAATAAAATGTACACCCTGTATAACAGAGAATGCATAGGCTTCCTTATAGTGTGAGAACAGTTGTAGAACAAAAGATTGCTAAATTACAGAAACGTGATGCTTGTGTAAATTCAGGACCATGTTTCTGGCCATTCTGGCTCACCCTTCTAAGGCTACTACACATTCCAAAAGTTTGAAGAGGACAGAACATTTCATGGCCACCAACATGTTGACATAAAAAGTAATTATTTTGGTAGTGTTCATCAGCAAGGAGATAGAGTCTAGCTCCAAAAGAACCATGCTAACAAATAACTGTTGTGAACTAGAACCAAAAAAAGCAATACAAGATAAGCAATTTAGACCTGCTATCCCCTTGAAAACGTCCTAGTGACGAAACGCGCCAGGACGGGTCTATCTGACGTCACAGCTAATGCGAAAGTGAGGACGGGAGCTCGTGAGATACTGGCCGGTTTTTACTATACCTGCAATAAATCTTTTGGAATATATTACACTATGAGTTCTTTTTGATTTATATTGCTACATGTGGAACACCATTTATGCAACATATGAGAAAAAACGCTGGGGACCTATGATCTAACACTGGCTTCAGGCTACCCAAGTTTTAAATCACGGATGTACGGTGAGTGCGCATTGCCTGGGGGGCTTCGTGTGTGGCACAAGGAGGATTAACAAGCACTGGCACTGTATACGTTTTTGGATTGGATAATCGATTATGAATATAAATTGACTTCATCACTTATGTTTTTTTGTGTATCACTTTATGAAGTGTATTTTTCTGGATGGTTACATATCCATCCCACTGTTCTATATATGACGTCACAATTTATCACTGTTTGGGTTTATGTATCTGGATGGTTATATATCTATCCCACTGTTATATATAAGAAGTCACATTAACTTATGTATAGTGTATATGCAAATGTGATACACTATCCTTTGCACTATTGTTTTGCACAATCTTTATTAATTGTTACACCTATCAATTATTTATTTATTTATTAATTATTGATATATTTTATATATTTATCAGTGTACACTAGGGTATTTAGCGCCGCACAATTAATGCTCATATTTAGGACTGGTTTGTCTGGATTTTGGCAGCTTCGTCATCCACGTTAAAGTTTTTTATCTCTAAGCGCAGATTAATAGACATAATAATACGAGATATGTTGTTTTGGAGAATCCAAATGTAGGCACAATTGTTCAGAACTCATACTTTGCAAATAAAAAACATGTTGTGTCAAATGACCAACTGGCTTGAAGTCCCACATATACTTCTAAAGAAAAATATACCAGCAATTTCATCAGAAACAACAGAGGCTAAGCCGCCAGCATCGCATTACAGACCTGTACATGGACAATAGTTTAAAGTGTAATATGTTATTTATTTTGAGGTGCAGTTAATGTTACCGCTGCAGCCCATGTAATATTACATGTGTTCACAATCAGGATAATTTTAATTTAAGAAAATTACGAATTGAATATTTCTTAGTAGTGTGTTAAGCCAGGAGCAGCATACATTGTTACAACTGCATGACTCATAGCAGTGTATGCTGTGTGTTTCAGTTAGAGTTTTGCCTGGCTGAAGAATAAAGCAAGCAACTTAATGACTATGGTGTGTCTTACAATACAACCTCATAAGCTTTGTTAGTAAAGCAGTACTGTGCAAGCTTCTTTCAGTTAGAGATATTATAAAAATTTAACAAAAATGTCATATTTAAAATGACATGGTCATGATAAAATATTATTACAGTTGCAAGAAAAAGTATGTGAACCCCTGATTTTCTGCAGTAATTTGCCATTAAATATGATCTGATCCTCATCTTCAGTAAGTCACAACAATAGACAAACAAAATATGCTGATAACACACAAACAATTCCAATTGCTCATGTCTTTATTGAACACACCCATTAAACATTCATAGTGCTGGAAGAAACCTTTGAGTTAATAGCTTGTCGAACCTCATTTGGCAGCAATGATTTCAAGTCAAGCACTTTCAGTAGCTCTGGATCAGACCTGGACAACGTTCAGAAGGAATTTTTGGCCATTTCTCTTTACATTACTGCTTCAGTTCAGACACATTTGTAGGATGTCTGCTGTGAACGATTCTCTTGAGGTCATTCCACAGCATCTCTATGGGGGTTAAGGTTTTGGCTCTGACTGGGCCACTCTAAAAGGCACATTTTCTTTTTCTGAAGCCAGTTTGTGGTGGATTTACTTTGATTCTTAGGGTCATTGTCTTGCTGCATCACCCAACTTCTACTAAGCTTCAGCTGGCGGACAGCCACCCTGACATTATCCTTAGGATATTTTGGTAAACTTGGGAATTAATTTTCCCCTTGATGATGGCAAGTGGTCCAGGCCCCGAGGCAGTGAAGCAATCCCAAATCATGATATTCCCACCACCATACTTCACTATTGGGATAATGTTTTGATGTTGGTAAGCTGTGTCCTTTTTACACCATACATAGTGCTGAGTATTCCTCCCGAACAATTCAACTTTTGTTTTTATCAGTCCACAAAACATTTTCCCATTAGCGTTGTGCTTTGCCAAAGTGCTCTTTGGTAAACTTCAGGCATGCAGCAATGTTTTTATTGGAGAGCATCGGCTTCCTGTGTGGTGTTCTGCCATGGACACCCCGCCTGTTTAAAGACTTGCGTATGCTAGACTCATGAACAGGGATGCCAGTTACAGTGATGTTGTCTTTACCTCATTGAGGATTCTGTGTTGTGCCCTGGGAGTCATCTTGACTGAGCGCTCACTTCTAGTAAGAGTAGCCACAGTACTAAACTGTCTCCATATATAGACAATGTGTCTGTCGACTGATAGATGCCTAAACACTTTGGAATTGCTTTGTATCCCTTTCCAGCCTTATGTAGTTCAACTACTCTTGATCATATGTCTTCAGGGAGCTCTTTTTTGCGGGGCATGGTTCACATCAGTTGCTGGTTATTATGAACAGCAATCCTAAAATGTTTGAGTATCTTTTATCAACCAAAGTAGCTCTAAACCACACCTCCAACCTAATTTTGTTAACTGGACTCCAGTTGTGCAAGCTACTGACTCCAATTAGCTTTCATTGAAGTAATTAGTCTATGGGTTTACTTTTCTTCCAGCACTGTGAATGTTGTGTTCAAGGTGTGTTCAATAAAGACAAGTGCTTGGCTATTTTTGTGACTTGGATGAGGATGAGATTACATTTTATGGCAAATGGGGTTCACAATCCTTTTCTTGCCACTGTATATACCTCTTAACTGTAAAAAAAAGGCAGTAAATTCCTGGTGCCCAACCTAGGGTCCGAGGGCCACATGCAGCCCTTTGGAACTTGCTGTGTGACCCTTTGCAAACTCCAGCATTGATTTGTAAAGATCACTAGCAGTCTCGTGTACCATATGCCCAGTCTCTCTTTGTCTCCTGCCCTAAGTCTCCAACCACATATGTTGCATGTCAGCAGTCTACAATTGTCCCATCTAGTATGTCTGAAGTCTCTGACTATAGTCTGTTATATACTAAATATTTTGTGTGGCCCTATGGCCCACAGTTGAGGCCACCTACATTGACAACTACTGCAGTAAATACTCACCTTTCCAAGTGCTCATGATTATAACTGGTCCCCTGATGTCTGCTAGGAAAACAATGATCTCCTAGGTTCCCTACGGCTCTCCCTGGTTCCTCCTTCTGAACTCGTGTCACTGCGGTATCCTACAATGAGATGGAGTGTAAGGGGAACCAGTAAGAGCTACGAGGGACCCAGGAGATAAAAAAAGATTGTCCAATAGTGAACAGCTGTCACTCTAACAAGTGTCCCCACTGGAATATTTTCTATTCAATCCAGTTCTAGTGAAAACTCTAAATTTGGGATTTTCCCACAGCTTTCAGTACCAGCTACATTGATCACTTGGAATCCTAAATAGGAACCAAGTTCTTAAGACAAGGTAAGAAGGACTTCCTGGTATCCACCAAGTACAAAATATTCTCTTCTCCTGCATGGAACGAAGTGAACATAGACACAGAGCACCCATGCTGGAGATCCATGATTACATCAGTGCCAAGAATGTGCGATGGAATGTGAATGCACTACTAACATCGCCGTGAAAAATACCATCAATATTGCATGAACAGAAAGGCTTTACAGGATGGGGATAAAAAATAGCCATTAGTTTGTACACTGTGCTTGCAGATCACATCACAATGACTATACTTGACTATACTTCCACTTTAAAGACATTACCTGAAAAAACACCACTATAACTGCTAGTGCTGTCTTTAACCACAGTGCAGGTGACATTATAACTCAGAATGATTGAATAAGGAGCACTGAGCATATTTTTATTCTTCTTAATAAATTCAGATGTGTCTTATATGAAAACATTACACTATTTAGGAATTCAGGAAATCAGTATGAATCGTATGAATCTCTGCAGACTGGACAAATCTATCTGCATTCATTAAGGAGAAAAAGAAAGTTCAGTACTCCATTTCACCTTGTTTTCACATTGATATGCTCATCCCTAGGTTTAACACAGCTGAGAGTAGCAATCTTGGTATTCCATGCCAATCCAATATATTTAGTGCTACTATTTATACTGCACAGCCATATGTGCTCAAAATGGCTGCAAGCTATGCTCAAGTAGTACAGCTGTCTTTATCTTCAATGACTATCCATTTCTTTTATTATATATAAAATCTTTATATTTTGTATGTTAGCGTGTTTAATGTAATTTTCATTTGCATGTTTTAGAATTAGATGAAATCCTTCATGCACGTCAGAATCCTTCTTGCTGAGGTACATTTAGAAATACATTGGAATATTTCAGCATTCCCTGCTTTTGCCTAGTTGCTAAGAAACATGTTGTTATCTCACTCATACTGCTATACCATAAACAAAGCCAGGTTGCTTTGGTAACCAAGTCAAGTGAAGCAATGAACTATGAAGAGAAAAAAAAATGATGGCTCACAGTAAAACACATATTTTACAAAACCTTAGGGATATATATGAAGGCATGATAGTATGTACTGAGCTGATTTAAATTTAAATACATATTTATATACTATGTACTATTTAATGTGTGAAACTAAAGTTTGTTTTAGGGTATTATGCTTGCCTGTGTTGCATTTATAAAACTGCTATCCTACTACTTGTAGTTCAGTTAATTCATGTTTTTCACACAGAAAGCTTCTTTTCTGGCACCGGGTCAAACAGGATCATATACAGTACGTTCTTCTTTTTTTTGTAAACTAGGTGCAATCATGATATTTAACTATTTCGGTTGATTATTTTAAAGAATAGATGTACTTTACTATAACTGTACTGTATTTTTGCTGTAAACAAGCTGCTCCTGGGCACCGCTTCAGGCTTCTGTTTTCCAGAACAAACATTTCAGAGCACAGCATGATGTTCTCAGAGCCAGGAGGCTGCAGGCAGTATTGCTAGAAGTAGGACTTCTCTTTGGTAGTGGTAACATATCATAAACAGTATTTCATTAAGCTAGATACTTTCTAAATGTTAAACAGTAGACTTGTAGTAAATATCTGACTCTGTGCAGACCTAACCATTAAAGGTTTATAGTAAGTAGAATATACTTAACAGGCTTAGCTTATTAAAGGGGATTTTCAGATAACTAGGAGGAGGTTCTGCCCTCTACACAAGAAACAGCTATTCTGTTTTCAAATGAAAAACATAATAGAACATTATTAGTAGCTTTATTTGCTGTTTGAAGCAAAGTCTAACAAATTATACAAAATACTTTGAAAAAAATTCACTGTTAATACATTTGAAAATGAGATTTTAAACATTTTACAGAGTTGTCTGTGGCTATTATAAAGAAAGTGTTTAAAGCCCAACTTCAGCCAATAGATGTTTTTTATTTTTTTTAATCAACACAGTATATAAGAGTTAGTGGGGTTGATGTATTAAAGGCAAAAAAGCAGTTCACTTTTCAAGTGAAGTGTCCCATTAGTTTAGTGAATCAGTTCGTTTGAATTAGTAAATCTTATGCAAGCAAAAATATATATTTTTTTTAATTTTGATTCCACATGACTGAGTATTCTTAACACAGTGAGATGTCATTACAATCAGCAAGCCAATGGACATTTCCCCTGCAGAGTGCAAATTCACTTGCAAAATGAAAAGCCTATCTGCCTTTTGAAAATCAACCCCAAAATGTCTGTCCATTTTTATGCTTGTCTGTGTCTTTATTGTGGAGCTTTTCCCTCACTTCTTGTCACTGTGCAAGAAATGGGGGCTGCAGTCAGTAGTGAATTAATTGTGCCATAAGCCCTAATTCTGCCGGATTTGGAATGCAGTGCTTGAATTTTTAATTTGAACTTGATCTTATGCAGAGGTATATTGTTTGCAAATTACTAATGATGGCTGAAAATATGGAAACTATTATTCCCGGTACAGGGACTACGTATTCCTATTATAGTTTAATCTTTACAAATACTTTTACTGCTATCAATGCAAAGGTTGCCATCTATTGCTAATCAAATGTTGAAAAAGTACTAAAGTGAAGAACTTTTTTTTCATTCCCATGGATCCCCCTGGAGTCTAAGGCACCAAGCAGCCACCTTTTCTGCCCTTGTTATAAGCCAATATTGGGTGCGGTCATCACCTAATCAGGACGCTATACACAGAAATAAAAGCATTGTCAATCCTCACTTAGTAAAAATGTGTTTTTGTTTTGCCCATGTCCTCATTAAAAATATGTCCTATCATTCCTGTTCTGCATCTCCAAAACAAGAATACAAAAAGCTGGAGTTCGGGTTTTAGGAGAAACTTTCACCATAACAATCCAGAGCAAAGTGATTGTATCTACACAGAGACTGCCTTGTTGCCCCAAAACTCACCTTACCTGCAGTCCCCCATTGTTCTTTTCTGCTCTGCAGTTGACCTCTGGGGTATGGAGGAGCATGTGACTGAGCCTGAGTATAGCAGCAAATCACTAAGTCTGAGCATGCTCACATAACCAAAGGAGTGATGTCACCACTCTCTCAGTTCACTGACACCAGTCATTTCTGTGGCGGCTATGAAGGAGGAAGAATCAGCAAAGAAGTGCTGGTAAGGTGAATAGGGGAGAGGAGGCATGTCAGGGGGGAATTTATAGGGACACTGGGGTTGATGTACTAAAGGCAAATAGGCTGTTCAATTTGCAAGGGAATTTGCACCTTGCAGCTAGATTGGTGAATGTGATAAAATTTCACTCTGCAAAGAATCCCTAATCACAAACAGTATTTTTGCTTGCATATGATTAGGGGATGAAAGCTTTCCCTTATTCACTAAACTAAGGGGACAATTCCGCTGCAAAGGGCAAATTCCCTAGCAAAGTATACAGCTTATGTGGCTTTAGTAAATCAACCTCACAGTCACTTTGGATTGCATGGGCAAGGTGACAGTGTTTCTTAAAATATGGTTGTTGGCCCATAAATAACACAAAATAGTCACATCCATGGCTATCCTAAAGGACGATAAACCAACTGAACCCTTACATCTGTTATCTCTGCATTCTTTTTCAAAGTCTTTTATAATCTTAAAAAAATGTCCACTGCATTTACTTCTGATTGCCCCAACTCCATAAGCAACCAGAACATGTTTAAATTTAGTAACCTTGTCTCATAGCTTTGGTTCTCCATCCCCTTAATTAGTTTAGTTGCCGTTCTTTGGACTTCCAGCTCAAGGACATCCTTTCTGTGAATCAGCGACCAAAACTGGACCGCATACTCAAGATGAGGCGGAACCAGTGATCTATAAAGTGGCAAAATTATAGATTTGTCTCTATAGTACATTCCCTTTTTAATACAAGGCAATACTCTGCTCGCTTGGTTTGCTGCAGCCTGGCATTGCAAGCTATTGTTCAATTTGTGGTCTACTATGAACCCCAAATCCTTTTCCATTTCTGACTTCCCTAGTGGAGTTCCCATTAATGTGTAATCTGCTTGCCTATTTTTAGCCCCAAAGTGCATTACTTTACATTTATCGACATTAAACCTCATCTGCCAAATAGTTGCCCTCTCCCCTATTTTATCCAGGTCCTCCTGTAATGTTATAATGTCTAAGTCCGTGTCTGTTACCCTCCCAATTTTAGTATTATCAGCAAACATGGAAGTTGGCTATTTAACCCTCCCCGATATCGTTAATAAACAAGTTGAATAAACATCATTTTCATGCCCGTAGACCTCAGCTTGTGTACTAAGCGTTTATGAGGTACTGTGTCAAACGCTTTCGATAGAAATAGAAATAAAATATACTTTTTGCAAATTGTATAACCTGGCACTGACGCCAGTAAAAAAAGTTTTATAATCTTTAAAAGCGTAAAAACATGCTTTAAATCTAGCATTACGACATTATTATACAAACTGTTGGTGGTTACCCTCATATGCAAATAAATAAATTATGTCCATTTGTCAGCTTGGGTTCCAAACACAAATTGGTCATAATTTAAGCACTGTGTTTGGCTTTGGTGTATAATAGCACTGATGCATAATTTTACATTGTGTCACTTTCTTTGTTATGCACATGGACAATGATGCAGCTGCCAGGCACATTCCTCCTGTGAATGTTAGCTGCAAGTGTTCTTGAATGTTAATCGTGTTCTTCATTTTCTGCAACATGTTTTGTGGCATCACTCACTTGTCCAGATAGATCTTTCAGCTGTGAAAATGCAATTAATTTGTTAATTAATAAAGGGTAAGTCCGCAAAAACTGAGTTCTCATAAGCCAGTGGATTTAATATTACTGAAACATTCCAGAAAAATAAATTGTACCTGTAAATTGTAACCCAGTGTTCCGTTTTCAACCACTTCGAAAATGCCACAGGGTACATGTAACATCATTGCTCTAGATTTAGCTGAACAGGTCATAAGATCTTATTCTATAAGAAAGAAAATGGATGGTATACCTGGCCCCAAAACAAATTTTGATAATTGCTCTATTATTACTATTTCTGGGGGTACCTCATACCGTAACATTTGCGGTAAAAACATTCTACTTACCAAGTTTACTGCCAGAAGCCTACTCTCTAGAGCTGCCTTTCTCATTCAGGGTTTTGTGCAATATTAGAGTTCCCCCAGAGGTTGCTAGGGGTTCCTTGACCAGTGTGTAGAGATGGATTGAACTCCTGCGTAATAGAGCCATCATGGTTCTGGCTCCAATGCACCTTGGCAGAGCCAGAGGCATTGGACCAGAGAATCTTCCACTCTTTTTATCAAGTAAGTGACACTAATGATAATGTTGCCTGTAATTAGTAATTCTTCCCAATGACTGCTTAGGTAGGGAACTTTCTTCCAACTCTGCCCTTAAGTATGGGGGGCATACAATGACCACCACTACATTGACCACCATATTAATGTGCAGTCTTCTTACTAACCATCAGTGTAACAGGGTATTCTTTTCACTGGCCACCAATTTAAGGGGCCCTTCCCTTACTGACCACTATTTCAGGGTGGCTATTGTACAATGAGCTGTAGATATAATCATTTTTGACAGGGGTAACTTAAATCCTGAACCCTCTTTTAGGAGCTCCTTAAGTGCCTCTAGACCATCCTCTAGAAAAAAGGTCTGCATGGAGGCAGACATTCTTAAAAAGCTCCAGTGCATGCTGTTGTCTCTTGTTGGTGTCAAGCAACCTCATATGTGTAAGTAAATATTCTTAACTATTTTAATTGCACCCAGTCATGACACTGACATCTCTACACTATAAGATGTCTCTACCATGGGTACTGTTCTCTTGCTACTCCATATTTTGTTTAGTCTCTGGAGACCTCATGTAACATATCATGCTGAAATTCATGCAAATGTTTTCAGAATGCATTAGGTAAGAACATACTGGTTTCTAAATGCATTTTGAAGGCATTTAGGATAAGTGATTTAGTCAATCTTTTAGCCTTTAATGCATTTAATTTGTACTCAAGTCAACTAAATGCAGAATGTGCAATTTGTGTGCACACTGTTATTCACATGTTATTGAACTGTGAGCACCACTAATGTACTTTAAAAAGTTATTATTGGGGGGCATGGCTTGATGGCCGACTGAACCAGCCACACTTTCTAGGAGCTCCACCGGGACCATCAGCATAAGCAGCCTAACAGCCACCTTACCCTGCCGAAATGGGCAAATACGGACCCCGCCGGTCCTCTAAAACGCAGCCGCCGCAAAAAATGAAAAAAAAAACACAATAAAAATTGTCAATTTAAAAAAAAAAAAAAAAGTTATTATTCTTATAGTAAGCTAATGTTTATACTGCACAGTGTAAATTAGAAATTACTTCTGTGATCCTTATTAAACAACCAAAAAATTGTATTGACAAAATTAGAACAAAGGTTCCTCCTTGCCCTTTCTTTTCACTAAAACAGGAATGTTCAACTTAGGTAAATGTTCCACTTCTAATCCTAGCCACAGGCATATGTTGCTAAGAACATATGCATCTCTATGTGCAAGTGTGCAAGGATTCCCTATAAAACACAGCATGGATGGTCAAATGCCCGAGTCCAAGTACCAAGCACAGCTGTAGCCTCTGTGTAACTAATGTACAAATTTGAAAGAAATTTGTAATGTGCAATTTGTTTGCTGCAGGGTATATAGATATGTTCAATTTATAATGAAAGAAACAACCCCAGCTAATTTGAGGAAATATTTGAGGAAACTGCACCTGGCTGCTACTTATTGTTCACAGAGCCTAATAGCAGCCAAATCACTGCCCCAACTTCCTCATACACTCCCACTCCCAACTCATGATATGTCACCCCTTACACTGACTATTCTTATTAATAATTTCTTGTTATCTATTTGATATCTATTGTATCTATAAGTTTTTACTTCTTCCACCTTACTAAATAAGTTGCATTTTCCTTTAAAATAGCTGACTTATTAAGACTGGAATTCATTTGTTGCTCGTATTTTTATTTTTTTTTACTGTTTAGCACATGTATGAGCTATTTTTATCACCCAATGAAAACAGCTTGCTTCAATAAAAAGTAAAATAGAAAGAAAAAAAGAAAAAACAAGCATGAGCAGTACTTGTATGTGTGAAGAGGATTCTTCTTTCTTCAGCCACTTCATCTTTTTTACTCATGGGAGCTTTGTGAGTGGTTATAAATGGGAAAGTGCTGTAATATATCTCTCCAGTTAAAACTTCATTAATTTTGTATTCACTTCCATCCAGAATGCACTTTCCCAGCTGCATAACTTTGACTGGTGTA
>NW_017307093.1:692065-752051 GCF_000935625.1 Nanorana parkeri
TCAACAACATTTTATTTTATATTATTCATGATTTAAAGGCTGGGGCAAACAGGCTAGCATTTAAATATATTTTCACTTAGGCAAGGATATGTTAAGCCATGCCTCAGTGATTTGCCTGTAAAAATCAGATAATTCTAAAAAGTATAGGCAATTTAGAGTGAAAAATCAATTTAGCCATTAACAGTTCAGTTTTGAGGGTGTAGACCTTAAAATAAAATAATACAACCATGTATCCATTAACAGCTCCGCTTTGAGGTTACAGTGGTTGCAGAGATAAGATAATGTCTAAAACAAAGCTCCCATAAAGACATGCAATCCAGTTGCACAGCATGAAAATTAATTGCAGTCTGCACATCTTCCTACCATGGGGATGATTCAATAAAACTGGTGAAAGATAAGAAGCAGATCATTTGAGTAGTTTTACCTTTAATTTTATAGAAAATTTAAACTGGGCATTTTATATTATGAGCAACACCACCAATTTTGCGCTTATTTTCTTTTCTCTAACACTATACATAAAGTGATTTTCAGGGGAATTTGGGATCACAACGAGCATGAATGGTACAGAAAGTTTGAAATAAACTGTTTATTGAGCAACACTTTTCAGCACTGTCCATCAAAACAGGGTTCACCAACCAGGAGAAGGTTACACACAGCTCTCAGAAAACCACACTGGGTCCAGCACAGAAAATTTTGGCCACACAAGATGTCTTCCCGAACTGCTGCCTTCACCACCAGGGCTCACAAGGCAGCCCTGATCTGGGCACCCACCCACAGGGTGTCCACTTGATCCAGCACCCCTTACACAAACTGAACCCCTGTCTGCCTGCAGACTCTTTCTCTTGTAAAGCAAACTCACCTATTCTCCCAGACACCCTTTCTTTGCCACCACTAGGTCACCCAGCAACACCACCAATATTCTCTGCACAGTGATATCAGTTTATTATGACCACCTGACGTTTGTAGGCAAATTAGCTATAATTTCACGCTGAAGTTGCTAGAGGGCCAGACCATTATAAATAGGGAAGCAGGTTGTTTTCCACGACAGTAGAAGTTATTTTTTTCTGAAGATATGGGTAAACAACGCAATTTAAACAGCCTTTGAACGTGGGATGATTGTTGGCGCAAGCCATGGAGCGAGTATCAGCAAAACAGCAGAATTCGTTAAATGTTCAAGAGGGGCTCATTGTTAAAGTGTTTAAAGACTGGACTATCAGCAGAAAATCTAGGTCTGAACGTGCGAATTGTGGCCGTCAGCGACTAGTCAATGTTAGGGCAGAATGGAGAGTGGCAAGACTGGTACAAGAAAACAGAAGGGCAACAGTGCAGTGTCAAATTCCTCGCATCACCTTTCAACATCTCGTGGAGTCACGAGGCAGCCCAAAGAAGTCATCTCGTGGAGTTATCTGGTGGCCCAACGAAGTACTGATGGGGTGGTCATAATAATCTGGCCACTCAGTGTATATACTGATGGGGTGGTCATAATAATCTGGCCACTCAGTGTATTTACACTGAGTGGCCAGATTATTATGACCACCCCATCAGTACTTCGTTGGGCCACGAGATAACTCCATGAGATGACTTTGTTGGGCCGCCTCGTGACTCCACGAATTCTGCTGTTTTGCTGATACTCGCTCCATGGCTCGCGCCAACAATCATCCCACGTTCAAAGGCTGTTAAATCGCGTTGTTTACCCATATCTTCAGGTATCTTTCAAAAAAATCACTCCTACTGTCGTGGTAAACAACCTGCTTCCCTATTTATAATGGTCTGGCCCTCTAGTAACTTCAGCGCAAAATTATAGCTAATTTGCCTACAAACGTCAGGTGGTCATAATAAACTGGCCACTCAGTGTATATTCCCCACAGAATTTCCAACACAATTGACTCCACTTGACCCAAACACATATATGTGAACATGGGTATTAGGTCAAATGCAGTCATGAAAAAACATGCTTCAAGATGATTTTAGGTTTTAAAAAAGGATTTTAAGATATCGTTACTGTTTAATTACAATGCATTCACCTTTTTTTAAAATTAAGTTCAACAGTAACTTAAAGTAAAGCAGCAAATCAGGACATACCGGGGGGAATTTATCAAAGGAGTTGCACTACTTTTCTTTAGCTTTTCCTGTGCAACTCCCCGACACCTCTCTACAATCACATGTGCGCTTGTTTCTAACCCACTGTGTTTTCAAGTGTACACAGCATGGCAAAATCATTAACTAACGTTTAATACTAGTAGTAATCAAATTAGAAATGTAGGCATTTTATAGATTCATATGCATGTCATTTACAAAGGATTTTTTTTGCAAAGAACAGTGAGGCAAATCAAAATGTGTTTGGTCCATTAGCATCATTATGACTTTTAACATCTTGACCTGGTAAGAAAAGCTGGGAATGATGAAGAATTACAAAAATGGGAAAACACTTATAATTTTGTTTTATGGGATGCAACAGCACCACACTTTCAGAATCATTATCATTTTGGTCCTAGAACATTATCACCCAGCATGGCTGAAAATGGCCAGATCATGTGGTTGGTATTTAATATCTATGGAATGAATACAAGAGTTATACATGTGAATAATATAGCTGAACATTTCAGGAGCTTATAAATAGCTATCTGAGTTTCAATACAATAATATATTTTCTCTTTTTACTGTTTTATTGTTTTGTTTATAGTATGTATATTTGTTTATACATTTATGAAAAAAACAATTACAAATACAAGGCTACAATATGTAAATGAAACTACATGCCAAAAAGCTAAATAAGGCTAAAAGCCGTAGACACCAAGATTGTAAGCCATGTTGTGCTTGTCAAGAATTAATTATAGCCCTCTGAAACCCGTATATTACCTTCTCTAATATTAGATTAGATGTCTAGCTAAAAATACAAATGAAAAAGTACTTATTGGTTCACTTTAAAGAGTTTTATTCTACTGCTTTCTTTAAGAGAATTTGGGATGCACATGCATCTTTGGGGCAATTTAAAAATGCAGGAAAATAAGAAAAAACACATATACATATATATATATATATATACTGGCCTTTCAGATTCTTCCAGGTTTCCAGAATTGTAAATGGGATCTTGAGCTCTGGAGATTTCTTAGAGCTCTTGGTGGGATGAGATCTCCAGTCCTGGGGCCATGTGTTGCCAATTACCAGCTTGGGCTGATGTGTTGGCTGAGAGCAGCCTCCTTAAGAAGCCAGCCCAGAGCTCAGTGTGAGAGAGTTGTGTTGGAGTTGTGTGTGTGCAGGAGGCACATGGACACCAGCAGACTTGGGTCCATGCTGGACGCACATGGAACAGCCAGGGGATGCTGGGAGAGGTCGGGAAGGTCGGTGATCCTAGGACCTGTTGGACACACTGCTGGGAGAGCAGTGTGAGTATCACATGGAGGTGTTCTGAGAAAGCTGAGGAAAGCTACTAAGGACTGTACATTATATCCTGAAGATAAGTGGATTATTATGAGAAAAGCTGATTATGAGAATGTTGGCTCTTCTTGTGTAACAGGGGAGGTCTACCCTGTTGAGGATGTTCGGATACCAGGTACTGTACTCGGTATAAGTACCAATACATGTACAGATACTTTTCTAGCTCCAGGACTAGACTAGAGAAAAATTCTAAAGTTAGGAGACAGCTGTCATTTTTAAGGAGCATACGGAGCTCCCGGAATTTGTGCATCCCTGTTTTTAATGTATGATTTTTTTCATAAATATAAATAAGGGATGAACCGATACCATTTTTTCAAGTACAAGTACTGTTACTTGTCCAAGTACTCACAGATACAAGCACTGATAAATTTTTGTTTGGTGTCATGTGACAGTTTTTCTAAAACAATATAGACTAAAAATTTCAGGACAGTGGTGGAGTGCCAGAGCCGGGTCCCGGCTGCAACCCTGGTAGTGCTCGTGAAAATGCCAAGTATCGGCACTGGTATCTGAACATCCCTAGAAGCAATAGCACATTTATCACCATCATGATATGATCATCAATAGTAATCATAACATGACACATGCTATCAGCAAATTAACATATGGGTCTACTTATAACCAATTTACAGAGCCTTTCACCCTACATATTACTGCATTTTGGACACTAGACAGAGCTGAAGAACATAGGAAATAAATACTAATTTCCTAAATAAATACATATTTCCTTTGCTCCATCTAGTGGCCAAAAAGCAGATTTACATTACATACATTTGACCTGAATACACAAGGTAGGAGGCGGCCATCCAGTGTACATTTGTACACCCTTCTCATACTATTAATTTTACACAGGATGTTTTTAATAAGAATGTTTGTTCTGCTATGCTGTTTTTACCTGTCCACATAATTTACATATGCAATATGAGTGGGTTTATGACATCATTGTGATGTCAGGAGGGGGTGGCACCTGTTTTAGATGGTTTGTCACTGTATAAGTTTACTCTATGTTCACAATGGTTGTTACTATGTTATTTTCCTGATAAAGGTACCTCGGTCGATTCTGAAATGTTGCTCATACTTGTGATGCCATGTGTATCTGCTGTCAATAAAAGGATGTTCAGAGGCATTGAACCTTGGTGTGCAGGGGACATTGGGCATTGGTTATAAACCGACCCAATTGTACAATAAAACAGTATCAAAATCTGTTAAAAAATGTTGCAACATAATAAATTACATATATAGATACAGTATTACAGAAAAAAATATTGGTCATGATTTCTAATTTAACAAGATAATGTTTAGGAGTTGTAATAACCACCTTTGCTCAGACAATGAACAAACCTGGTCTACTGGTCTACTACTAGATTTTTACATTGTTACAATTGCCATTTGTAATCTTACTTCCTGTTATGGCCCCCAACCTGTCACCTCCAGTGTTGAGCCAAGGGCCTTAAATGAGCCCTAACCCTTTGGGGCACATCAGTCAGAGGGGCTAAAACTCATTAAGGGACAGTTGTTCTATCTGCATTGAGAGCAATAATTAATCATCTGCCACAAACAGACCTGCAGCTCACCCCCTTTCAAAACTATAATTCCTACCCTCCAACTTACCCTACATTTCTTGCTCAGCCCTGTCAGTGAACAATAGTGCAGTGACTTTATCATTATGCATTTCTGTGCCTCACAGCTCTGGCAAAAACTACAGATGTAGCTGAAAGGAGAGATTCTTTCTTCTCATGGATAGACGATATGTCTGGGGTAGGGTTGCCAGTCAGTGCCTGTGTCTCATTATAACCTGCAACAAAGATGTGAAGGTGAAGACAGAGGAGTCTGACATAAATGGAAGCCATAGTGGTTGGCAGGCCAGTATTTCAAGCCTCCAAACTGTCTTTGATAGCAGATTGTAAAGGGTAATGTTTGAGTTTAGATGTGTTTTGGTGTTCTGTTTCAAAATTACTATTTATCCAAAAATTAGACTCTTAAAGCCTTTTAGATACAGATTTCAAAAAGGCATTTTCTGCACAAGGCACAAGGAGCCCTGCCAAGTGCCTGCTGTGGAAATAAGCAATAAGTCCCTGTGGTTTACTGCAAATGATGGCTTAGCAAAGTTTTGGCTTTTGCGCTACATTGGACTTTATTGATGCTAAAAAAATACTGACTGTAGCATCTGCTTCGGTTGATGGTACAACCCACATTTAATTTACAGATCCTGGGGGGTGGGGGGGTAAAACTAGCGAAAACTAGCCTTTATATACCAAGCTCCATAGTTGTCCATAGATGTCAATCTTGTTACCAATCATATTTACTTTCTCTTGCAATTGAAAAAAATTATAACTTCACATTTACCTCACAAATTGTTTAAGCCGTATGCTGCTTCACTGGTGCGTAGTGTAAATCATACCCTTATTCCCTTGATGACTTCAGTCTGCAAATGGTTGACAGCCAGGATAACACTGCTCATGAAATGTACAAGGCTCATAAAGAGGATTCAAAGGTTAATAAATAGTTAACAATCTGTAGCCTGCTTTTAAAATGCTCTTTATATCTAGACTAGAATGTTTTTGAGCATTATTGCCATGTGCAATTTTAGCCAGGCCCTCCACAATTTATTTCCTGTTTAATTTGTCTGTCTCACAAATAATACAATAAAATAAACTTCAAAAGGGAAAAATATGATATTCTTTGTTTTTATGAAGGGAAACATTTTTTCTTTTGTGCATTAAATAGGAAACCTGGTGTAATCTATGTTTTATTTTACAGTAACTTAAATTACATCTAAAATGGAGACCTATAGGATAAAAAAATATAAAACATCAACATTTACGTCACTTGATACAAGCTATCCTCTCTAAGGCTGGGTTCACACCTGGGTGTACGGAATATGCGCATTTTTATCGCGATTTGCGGTAAAAGAAACACGCGACAAACGTGCGTTTACGAGGGCTATCCGTCTGTATCCTAATGGATACGCGCGAAAATACGCCCCAAAGAAGCTCCTGTACTTCTTTGGGCGTAGGGCGTTTTTCAGCACGTTCCTACGCGCTGAAATACGCCCAGGTGGGAACCATGCCCATAGGCAATTATTGGTTTTCACATGCTGAGCGTTTTACAGCGCGTCAATCAGCGCTGCAAAACGCCCAGGTGTGAACAGGGCCTAAAGTCCAGCATTTATTTACTTTAGACTTCATTCACACTAGTGACACACGTGGCGCACTTTGTTGCGTTTGTCACATGTCACTATAGGGCAGCATATTAATGTCAATGGGCTGCCCTACACACAGCAAATGCAGAAAAGCTCAGTTTGAGCTGTGATCTTTACATGTCTTTTTACCATGCGTGCCAGGTTTTTTGTCTTACTTGCCATGTTTGGAGTGCCATTACCAAATAGCACTGCAAGCGGGAGTTGTGCATGTTTCGTGAACACATGCAGAATAGTGTGAACGGGAGCTTATGCTGAGACTGTAGTCTTTATTTGACATGGTTCTTAATAAATGAACACTTGGTGATCCTGAAAGGACTTTTGGTGTGCTGGTGACATTCCTCTAAAAGACTTATGCTGAGACTGACACGTGTGGGTATGAATGCACATGCTCTGTTTATGTATGCTAATGTAACATTATACTCATTATCTTCTTCCATCTGCAGCTTTGCATAACTAGGGGTGTCCTCTCCACAATCTCTCTAATCTCTGGCTGTAAAAAAAAAGTAAAAAACACAGTAGCCAAGTGCATATCAAACAAGTGTATATCAATGGCTATGGCATAAAGGTAATATTAGCTGTATTACTATTCCAGACTGATGTGTAAAAATGCTGTAAATTACATTTATTTATTACAGGTATTTATATAGCGCCAACAATTTATGCAGCACTTTACTCACATCAGGACCTGCCCTCAAAAAGCTTACAATCTAAGGTCCCAATTGCACATTCATACATACAAGGCCAATTTACCTTCCAGCATGTCTTTGGAGTGTGGGAGAAAACCCACACAAGCACAGGGAGAACATGCAAACTCCTTGCTGGCTGGGATATGAACCGGGGACCATGAGTGTTACAAGGCAGAAGCGCTAACCACTATGCTACTGTGCTGCCCCCCCAAAAATGCATCAACACTGTAGTATAGACATGTTACTAATCCTTCAACACCACCTAAAAATCCAAACTAAAATGAAACCACGTTGTTGACATAGCATTCAATAACTTTTGACTGGTGAAAAAGCGCATTATCTATCTTACTTTATGCAGGATTAATTATGATGTCTCTATCTGCTAGACTAGAAACAGATTGTCTCCTCCATGTGTTTAGTGTTAGTATAAAACTGACTTCCACTGAGAAAGTAGATAGCAAAATAGAAGGCCACTACACCTATCATTTTGTTTGTAAATATCCAGCATGATAAGACACGTTCTGCATAAATTAGGTCTTAAATACATCCTTCAGTTGTACAGCTTATTAATTGTTAAAACTGTATCATGACTTATTTTAAACCACCTCCCAACTGGCCACTGAAGTAAAATGGCTAGTAGGGGGGGGCTACAACTCGGAATAGACATTTATATAAAAGTATTTCTGTTTACAATGCCTGTAAGCATGCTGTAATTGGACAATGCAGATAACAGGCAAAAAATAGCCATTTGGGGTGGCTCTGTGCCTTATGATGGTTGTGGCCAATCACAAAGTGTACACAGTGTAATAGTAAACAAAGATCAGCCCTCCCCTGCCTCTCACAGTGGCAAGAAGTGGAAGGAGGATTGCTGCACTTCATTACAGTGAGTTGAGTTTACATACTTTGTGTACGTATCGGTGTTCTATCGAAATCTCCAACTACCTCTCTGCCGGGTACTTGCAAGTTAGAGATAACTTGCAACTTGCAAGTTAGAGATTTCGACCAGGCGGCATTAGACTGCAAAACACAAAGACTGACGGAGCTCTGTACAGCTGCATTTTAACAATATTCAGCAGGTGGCAAACTTGATGAAAACGCTATGCACGCATGTGCACCACAACCGTACAGAACTCCAGTGTTTCTGTGCACCGGAAGTGAGGTAGTTGGAGATCTCGATGAGTTGGAGCTCTCAATTGTTTTTTGGGAGGTTAAAGTGCCACTGACCACCAACACTTGTGGGATTGTTTTTATGGGGGGTTAAAGTGCCACTGACCAACAATAACTGTGGGATTGTTTTTTGGGGGGTTAAAGTGCCACTGACCACTATTGATTGTGGGATTGATTCAGGAGGGTTAAAGTGCCACTGACCACTAATGATTGTGGGATTGATTCAGGGGGTTAAAGTGCCACTGACCACTAATGGCTGTAGGTTTATCCATGACGTCAGGCCATTGCACACAATGCAAATTCAGTTCAATGCAATTTCCTCCTCCATGGAATGCTTTTCCACTGATGGAAGACTTGGCTTCAGTGAGTGACTTTTAAAATCTAAGCACACTTTAACCACCTCAATACCAGAAAATGGTGGCAAAAAATTAGATCACCTTGGACTGTCTGATATGCAAAAAGGGGTCATTTGGGGGTGTTTCCATTGTCCTGTCATTTTTATTTGATATGTTTTATAACATAAGGGAAATGGACTATACAGTGAAAAGCTATGTTAAAAAAAGATACAATATTAATTTGGGTACACTATTGCTTAACTGAGTAATTATCAGCCAAAATATTATAGCACTAAAAACCAAAAAGAAGGGGTTGTAACATGCTGTACGTACTGAGGCGGTTAACTCAATCAGCCAAGGTTAACTAATTAAGTGTGTATCTCTGTGCCAATAAAAAAAAAACGTGCATATCAAATAGCACTTTGTTGCTTGGATGTATAAAAACTCTACCAAATCATATTCATGTCCAAAGTATACAGAAACTCATTATATAAATGAAAATAACTGACTTTGTATAAAGAATTTTAAAAGATCTACTTTTCTGAGCAGAAATAATTCTAAAATGATTATATATTCTCCATTAAACAAGAAATTAAATCAAGCATCCAATAGTGTTCACACTCTAAAAACATATACTCAAATCAGCACAGTTACATTTTCCTAAAGACTGCATTCATAGCTGAGCTGTGCCCCAAAGCTTTGCATTGGTTCTCTCTGTTAAGGCCTGCAAACAGCTGAACTATTATTTAGCTAAGTTCATAATAAACACTACTTTTCATCCTTCAGTAAACCTAAAACATTGATATATGTTCACTTGAGCAGACATTTTTAGAACTGTACCTTATTAAAAAATGATTGCATATAACAATATGATGTTCTCAATAATTGCATATTTACTGTACCTGTGTATCTGTAAATGTTAACTGCAGCTGATAATCCTTTAGGGTGCTGGGATGGCTGACTAAGTGTTCCAAGGCTAGCTGGATGGCAGGCAGGACACCTGCAGTAAGATTTGCTGAGCCCATGAAACGAGTAATAGGAAGGAGCCAAAGAATTGATAAGCCTACAGGATTTGATTCAATGGAAAACGGTACCATAAACAGTAAATATATTCCGAAAATTCCCCTCTCCTTCTTCCAAGTCACCATATTTTACACTTGGTCTGTCGCCCTCCTTCCCTGCAATGTTCATAACGAAAGCCTTCGAAGTTGGAGCTGTCTATCAACATTGTCTTCTGTGTGTGTCTGAGAAAGGGATGACTGTTATTAAGGGATAAAGAGCTCTCAGAGCTCACCAGAGCTGGCAACTCTGCATCGGATAGTAAACCTGTTCAACAAATCTGTGGCTATAGATAAACACAGTGACAGAAGTGCTGTCAATGAACACCTTGCTGTTATATAACCTTCAGAGAGTCTGCTAATGCGGGGTTATGCTCTACACAATGACTCAAGACTTCCCATAGTAGCTTATATATTAAAGTGAGAGCTATATTTTTTCCTGATAGCAAATTAAATCCCATTCTTTCACTAATCAAAGTTAAATAATAAACACATGCAGACAGGTAATATCCTTCAGACGATTACCTGCTTTATTACACTATATACTGAGTGGCCAGATTATTATGACCACCCTATCAGTACTTTGTTGGGCCACAAGATGACTCCACGAGATGACTTTGTTGGGCCGCCTCGTGACTCCACGAGATGTTGAAAGGTGATGCGAGGAATCTGACACTGCACTGTTGCCCTTCTGTTGTCTTGTTGTCTTGTACCAGTCTTGCCACTCTCCGTTCTGCCCTAACATTGACTAGTCGCTGACGGCCACAATTCGCACGTTCAGCTGCTCTTGAACATTTAACGAAATCTGCTGTTTTGCTGATACTCTCTTCATGGCTCCGAGCACCAACAATCATCCCACATTCAAAGGCTGTTAAATCGTGTTGTTTACCCATATCTTCAGAAAAAAATCACTTCTACTGTCGTGGTAAACAACCTTGTCTTGCCCTCTAGCAACTTCAGTGCGAAATTATAGATAATTATAGCTAATTTGCCTACAAACGTCAGGTGGTCATAATAATCTGGCCACTCAGTGTATGTGCAGAGCCTAATTTGTTGATGACCATATCATAGTACTAAACATAAAAAAAATCTGTTCAATTATGGCATAACTGAGTAAAAGTTAAACTTGCCATAGGTCTGGGTACATTAAAGTGAAAAGCAGTAATATACTGTATTTGCAAGAACACTAAATATTCCACTGTCAACTGTCAACTGTTAGTGGTATTATAACAAAGTGGAAGCAACTTGGAACAACAGCAACTCAACCACAATGTGGTAGGCCATGTAAAATGACAGAGCGGGGTCAGCGCGTGCTAAAACGCACAGTGCACAGAAGTCACCAACTGTCTGCAGAGTCAATAGCTACAGACCTCCAAACGTCATGTGGCCTTCAGATTGGCACAACACCAATGCGTAGAGAGCTTCATGGAATGGGTTTCCATGACCGAGCAGCTGCATCCAAGCTTCACATCACCAAATGCAATGCAAAGCGTCGGATGCAGTGGTGTAAAGCACACCGCCACTGGACTCTAGAGAAGTGGAGATGTGTTCTCTGGAGTGACCAATCACGCTTCTCTGTCTGGCAATCCGATGGACTTGTCTGGGTTTGGCGGTTGCCAGGAGAACAGTACTTGCCTGAATGCATAGTGCCAAGTGTAAAGTTTGGTGGCGGGGGGTTGTTTTTCAGGGGTTGGGCTTGGCCCCTTAGTTCCAGTGAAGGGAACTCATAAGGCATCAGCATACCAAGACATTTTGGACAATTTCATGCTCCCAACTTTGTGGGAACAGTTTGGGAACAGTTTGGGGAAGGCTTCCTGTTCTAAAATGACTGTGCACCAGTGCACAACGCAAGGTCCATAAAGACATGGATGAGCGAGTTTGGGGTGGAAGGACATAGTTGGCCTGCACAGAGACCTGACCTTAACCTGATAGAACACCTTTGGGATGAATTAGAGCGGAGACTGCAAGCCAGGCCTTCTCGTCTAACATCAGTATCTGACCTCACAAATGCGCTTCTGGAAGAATGGTCAAACATTGCCATAGACACACTCCTAAACCTTGTGGAGAGCCTTCCCAGAAGAGTTAAAGCTGTTATAGTGGAAAAGAGTGGGCCAAAACAATATTGAACCCTACGGACTAAGACTGGGATGCCATTAAAGTTCATGTGCGTGTAAAGGCAGGCGTCCCAATACTTTTAGTAATATAGTGCAGGGCTCAGAATTTCCACTCGCCTGCTCGCATTTGGCAAATGGAAATACAGTACAGGCGAGTGGAAATTCCTGTCAGGCTTGCGGTCGCAGATCGCGTACCTGACTCGTGGGAGCAGCTGCTTCTGCTGGTCTGTTTCCCTTCCTTTCGGCCGGAGCTCTTCACTGAGCTCCGGGTCGAAAACGGAGTGATTAGTAATGTCTGCAGACCTTACTAATCACACCAGATCACCAGGGATCTGCCTGCTTGCCTTCTCCCTGCAGAAAGACAAGCAGGTGAGGGGGCTTCCTTGTATTATGTTACATTGTGGGGGCAGGGAACAAGGGGAGGGGATTATGTTATGTGTGGGGGGCAGGGAACAGGGGGGATTATGTTATGTGTTTGGGGGGCAGGGGGATTATTGTGTTATGTGTGGGGGACAGGGAATGTAAAAGTTGTCCCTTCAATTGACCTTTCATGTCTTCCACAGTTTACTGCCAGAATTTTGCCCCGAACTTCAAGGAGAGCGAGATGAACGCCATCGCAGCGGATATGTGCACAAACGCCCGGCGTGTGGTGCGCAAGAGCTGGATCCCAAAGCTGAAGCTGCTGATGGCCGAAGGAGACGCATACACGTCTTTCATCAACGACACTGGCAAGATGGAGCCCGACCTGATGGGGGCGGCCACCGGAGGCGACCATGGCACCGGCTTCGACGGCGAGCCAGGCGAGGGGATGCCCTGATACCCTCCTGTAACGGGGGCCCACGCATGTAAATATCGCCCTCTGTCTTCACTGAGGGAGGAGGGGGGTAGAGGACAATGTGGCACTCAGGAGGTGGACTATAATCTAAACGCCGCAGTAGGAGGTGCTAAGTATGACTGGGTCGCTGCTGCACGAACTAGAGACTGGTGTGGAGGTACTCGGTATCACTATACACTGCTGCATGAGGTACTCTGTATCATTTAGCGCCCCGTGTTCCATTATCAGTATACAGTTATACGCAGTGTCATTATATAGCGCAGCGTGTACATTATCAGTGTATAGAGATACTCCGCATCGTCATACAGCACGTCAAAGGTCGTAGAGCTGAAACAGAGATTCACTTGTAAATAAATACTTTGCGTCATTTTATAGTGCAGTCGAGGTAGAAGTACGGTAATCTCACTGGCCAACCGATAACCCAGTCCTGCTGCGAGATATAGCATTTTTTTTTGTAGTAACTCAGGGGGGGGGAATATTGTTAAAGTTGTTAATATTTATTCTTGTAACTTTATTCTGCATAAAACATGTAACAGTATCACTGACAAGATTATTTAAGAGGGTGTGTTTAGGGGCAGAGTTAAGGCTGCGGGAGGGTAGGGGTTAGGTGGGCAACTGGTGGCGAGTAACTCTTAAGGCCTGGCTAGTAGCTCAGGACTTGAAATTTTGACCCCTGATATACTGTATATATATTTATACACATATATTTCAATTATATCTAATTTAATAAAGACTTGTGGCACAAGGATAAGGCAAAACAATGAGCCATGTGCTTTTCTTTGGCCAGACCCAGCTGGGCATGTCCTTTACATTTAAACGCAGAAAAAGATGTTTTACTAATTGCCCAATCTTGTTTAAGTGAGACAGATGCTGATCCATATCACACCAGTTACTGATAGTAAATCTCTAACCTATTTATTTTTGAAATCTAGTAATGGCTTTGTTATCTGAATTATTCATATTATTCTGAAGTCAAGTTACCCGTGTTGAAAAGAAACATAAGGTTTACTAAATATAACTGTACAATAAAATCAGACTCTTTAGTAAAGCTGCACTGTCTCCGTTGAAAATAGTTATGACGTATATGTTACCAAATGCCCATTCTCTGTTTACTGTCCTGTACATGCATTCATTCCTTTTAAAGTAAATATGACTTGTGGCTCAGTTTGAATCTTAAACTCCATTTTACATAACATTAATGCTTCCTGTGGACATCACTAATGACTCTAATTAGGAATTCCTAAACTCCTGCTGTGCAAGCATAAAACTAAACATTTGTAAAAACAAATATATTCCTTGTTTGTTATTTTTCAATTTTTAGCCTCTACCAAACAGTTTTATAAAGCTGAAGATATTTAAAGTAGATACAAATAATATAAAAGAGCAGAGTGATAACTGATGTAAATGCGTAACAGAAGGCTTTAAGTGCACTATAAGATTGACAACCCATCACAATGAAAGAACATGAACAGGAGAACAGTACTTGCCTAAATGCATAGTGCCAAGTGTAAAGTTTGGTGGCGGGGGGATTATGGTGGGGGGTTGTTTTTCAGGGGTTGGGCTTGGCCCCTTAGTTCCAGTGAAGGGAACTCATAAGGCCTCAAAAATGTGTTCAACAGTGAACATGAGAATATTAAATCAAATGCTATTGGGTGCATTAGTATACCTAAAAATTATCAAATGTAAAAACCCTTAATTTGGCTCATACTATATACAGCATGCATATAATGTGTATTGTACAGTAAAATGTTGTATCTTAAATGTTACAGAATCCTTTGACAATTTCTATTTATGCTAAAGTATTCTGCCAAAATTAGTGCTGTAATAGCTTGTCTGTATTATTGTGATTAGCTGTTAGTGTCAAAGCAATTCAGCCAATATAACTTGGAATACAAATCACTTTTATGAAATATGGATATTTATGCAGATTTATAACAAGCTGGTTCAGTTAGACAAGGACATTTTAACAAGATTGTGATTTATTTTCTGTTTCGTATCTGCAACAGAGAATGCCAAAATATTTTGTTTTTCTTTTTTATTATGGTATATACTAAAATGCATTTATTTTGTTCTTCTTTACTTTAAATACTTCTAAAGATGCTAAGATGCTTTATATTGCATAATGAAGGCAATATTTATTGTGTAGTATAGCATTCATGCTGTGGTTAAAGAGACACATGGTAAGCACTTGTAAATTAAAAATGAAACTTAGATGATGAAATCGTTTTTCAAATATATATTTTAAAGTAAACATAAAATTGGGACAGTAAAGTATATGTAAACCCAAAATCTATTGTTCAGTATGTTTGTAATCATGTCTCATTGTATACAGTTTTCTGAAGCAAATAGAAATAACTTTGTGAATCTGTTGCAAAGTCTCTTACCTGGAGATCCTGCCAGTAACAGCACTTCCTGTTGTAGGTTGACAGCCCTAAGCCAGTGCTTTGCAATTTTGAAGAAGCAATGAACAAATTTATGTGCAAACCAACCACCATCTGAAGAAGTGCATACAGCAGGCTGACAACAACGCTGTTAACTGCAACACATCAACCTAGCACTGAAGCAGGAAGTGCTGTTACTGCCAAGTTCTCCAGGCAGCAAATGTACATACTGTGAAATGATTTGCTTGCAAAAAAATTGTGTACAGAGAGGTATGATGCTAAACATACTGAAACATAGATTTTAGGGTTACATAGACCTTACATCAGTTTAAAAATCTTATATACATGGGCACATATTTTAAAATCTTGCTTCTATGTATAGTATACAGTATATGTACACAAGGACAACCATATCCTACATACGCAGGCTCTGTTTTCTGTTTAGTATTGCACCACATTGAATGTGCCTTACCCTTGCACTCTCTCTGCGCCAGTCTACCAGTCAGGTAGGACTCATTAAAAACAATGCCTAATCTGTATGGGTAAGGTATTTTAGCAGCTTTTGATCAAACAGTGTGGCTGTAAAACACAGACAATGGCTGGGCAAGTTCAAGAATATGGTACAATAAACATGCAAAATTATAAATGTTACATACATTGCTTCAAGGTAAGTCTCACAATATTACCCTGAAATGTGTGCTCACTAACATCACACTATAGTTTCTCTTTAACTTTCATAAACACATTTGCAAAAACCATGGATGTCAGAATACATATATAATCATGACAGATTGAAAAGAAACATTTAACTGATTAGTCCAAAATAATCATTTTAGTGCAATGTCCCCAGTGGCCCCAAATATTTGTGGCTCCATATTTATTTGAAATTTGTACATCACAAAAAATGTATCTCTGTGAAATAAATATAAGAAGATTACTATTCCAGCCTTGCAAGCTTGCCTGTTATTTTACGTGGCCAGCCTTGATTGGCAGTGAGGGGGAGACTTATCAGCTATGACAACACTGATAACCTCCTTTTCAGCATGTGTAGAGATGCAGCCCTGTATAAATGCTGAAGGTGACAATGCTTCATTTTCACTGCAGACTCTGCAGTTATATCATCCTTCTGGTGGAAGACTGATGGTCTAGTAAGATAACCTGTCTATCTATGTATCGATCAATGGAAGAAAGAGCTTTATGTGAATTAAAAGGAGACAATTTTAGTTAACTTTAATAGCTACTTCAGCTAAAGATTTTTTTTTGGGGGGGGCTACAGTCCTACTTTAAGTCAAAAGGGTAAATAAATTCAAAGTCATAAACTACTTTACAAAGTAAAACATAGAGTACATTTTAGGCACCATCATAGCAAATAATAAAAGAGGAAATGTTGAATCATGCATTATAAAACGATATATTTGATCTATAAGCTACTGTTTATTTAAACACATATAGAGGAGGTTTACAAAGTATAATATACTTTAATTTACAGATTTGCACCCAGTAAAAATTAGCTTTTCAGGGTAAATTTTCACAAGCAATTAAACTGACTCAATTTATGTTAATAAATGCCACTTTAATGTGTGTGACACTTCTTTGACAGCATGTCCATGTATATTAAATGTTTACATTTAGCACATTCTCCATTTAGAAGTATTTAAAGTGGCACTAAACTCAGGAGTTACATTTTTAAAATGCATACAAATACCATAACAACAAAAATATAAAGTTTTGTTCACTTTATATGAGCATACCAAATTGGCTTTTATGAAAATGTATTGGCATGTATTTTTCACACAAGCACTAAATAGCTTGAAATACTTTAGGGCAACTCTTTTTTTTTTATAGTGACATATATGATGATTTACAAACACACACACAGGGACCATGAGGAACAAAAGTAATCACCCTCCAGAAGGAAAGACAGTGTCAGCACCAATTAAAAGATGATTTGAAGATCTACAGCTGAGTGATACACAAATAAACTTCATTTTTGTTAATAGTTATGGTATTTGAATGCATTTTTAAGATTTAACTTCTGAGTTTAGTGTCACTTTAAATACTTCTAAATCGAGAATGTGCTAAATGTAAACATTTAATATACACGGAAATGCTGTCAAAGAAGTGCCACATACATTAAAGTGACATTTATTAGCATAAATTGAGTCAGTTTAATTGCTTGTGAAAATTTACACTGAAAAGCTAATTTTCACTGGGTGCAAATCTGTGTACATCTTTAGGTTAAGCACATAAGCCATTATTTATCATTTATGTCAGTTTAAAAAAAATACTCTTGACACTTCTTTCTAAGAGTGTCTATAAAGTATTTCAAGCTATATGCGTGAAAAATAAATGCCAATACATTTTCATAAAGCCAATTTGGTTTACTTATATAAAGTAAACAAAACTTTACATTTTTTGTGTGCTACTGTACTTTTGTTGCTAACATGCACATTTTATATTTACAGCAAATCACTATAGAGTCATCTTAACATGCACTCGGGGGCATAACTAAAAATCACAGGGCCCCATAGCAAAATTCTGTATGCACCACCCGCCAAAAAAAAAAAAAGTACAGGCGTGGTCATAAGTTTACATATCATGGTGGAATGTATGATTCCATGGCCATGTTTCAGAGAATATGAATGATAACACGAAAACCTGTCACTCATAGGTAGTGTTTGGCTGAAGCCATTTATTATCAATCAACTGTGTTTACTCTTTTCCAATCATAATGACAACAGTAACTACCCAAATTACCCTGATCAAAAGTTTATTACGCTGGTGATTTTGGCCTGATAACATGCACACAGGTTGACACAAAGGGGTTTGAATGGCTATTAAAAGGGAACCATCCTCACCTGTGATCTGTTTGCATGTGTGTGTGTGTATAAAAGGCCAATGCGTTTCTGGCCTCCTGACAGACCCTTGCATCCTTCATCCAGTGCTGCACTGACGTGTCTGGATTCTGAGTCATGGGGAAAGCAAAAGAATTGTCAAAGGACCTGCGGGAAAAGGTAGTTGAACTGTATAGAACAGGAAATGGATATAAAAAGATATCCAAGTAATTGAGAATGCCAATCAGCAGTGTTCAAACTCTAATCAAGAAGTGGAACATGAGGGGTTCTGTTGAAACCAAATCACGGTCAGGTAGACCAACTAAACTGTCAGCCACAACTGCCAGGAAAATTGTTCGGGATGCAAAGAAAAACCCACAAATAACTTGTGGAATACAGGTGAAATACAGGACACTCTGAAAACATGTGGTGTGGCTGTTGCAAGATGCACAATAAGGAGGCACTTGAAGAAAGATGGGCTGCATGGTCGAGTCGCCAGAAGAAAGCCATTACTACGCAAATGCCACAAAGTATCCCGCTTACAATACGCCAAACAGCACAGAGACAAGCCTCAAACCTTCTGGCACAAAGTCATTTGGAGTGATGAGACCAAAATTGAGCTTTTCGGCCACAACCATAAACGCTACATTTGGAGAGGAGTCAACAAGGCCTATGATGAAAAGTACACCATTCCTACTGTGAAACATGGGAGGTGGATCGCTGATGTTTTGGGGATGTGTGAGCTACAAAGGCACAGGAAAGTTGGCCAGAATTGATGGCACCATGAATGCAGTATGTTATCAAAAGATACTGGAGGACAATTTGCATGCATCAGCCCGGAAGTTGCGCATGGGACGTACTTGGACATTCCAACATGACAATGATCGTAAACACAAGGCCAAGTCGACCTGTCATTGGCTACAGCAGAATAAAGTGAAGGTTCTGGAGTGGCCATCTCAGTCTCCTGACCTCAATATCATTGAGCCACTCTGGGGAGATCTCAAACGTGCAGTTCATGCAAGACAGCCCAAGAATTTACAGGACCTGTAGGCTTTTTGCCAGGAAGAATGAGCAGCTTTACTATCTGAGAAGATAAAGAGCCTCATCCACACATACCACAAAAGACTTCAAGCTGTCATTGATGTTAAAGGGGGCAACACACCGTATTAAGAACTGGGTTATGTACACTTTTGATCAGGGTCATTTGGGTAGTTTCAGTTATCATTATGATTGAAAAAGGGTAAACACAGTTGATTGATAATAAATGGCTTCAGCCAAACACTACCCATGAGTGACAGAAAGGTTTTTGTGTTATCATTCATATTCTCTGAAAAATGGCCAGGAAATCATAAATTCTGCCAGGGTATGTAAACTTATGAGCACAACTCTAACTACCTCCAGAACACGTTTCTGTGCCTGCGCCATCTCTGTATCCTTCTTTTCAGCTCTGCTCCTGCTGGCTCTGATGTCAGAGCCAAAGAACAGATCACTCCCCGATCACTGCTGCAGAGCCCACCATAGATCCTGCACAGTCCACCTGACACCCTGCAGAGCCCGCCATAGACCCCACACAGCCCACCTGAGAACCAGCACAGAGCAGAATCCCTGCAGAGCCCATCTGAAACCACACACATCCCACCTAAGAGTGACCCTGCAGAGCCAACCTGAGGCCCTGGGGAGCCCATCAGAGATCCTGTAGAGCCAACCTAAGACACCGCACAGCCCACCATAGACTCTGCACAGCCCACCTGAGACCCAGCACATACCAGAGACCCTGCAGAACCCACCTGAAACCCCACACAACCCACCTGAGAGTGACCTTGCGGAGCCCTACTGAGACCCAGCAGAGCCCACCTGAGACCCAGCAGAGCCCATCTGAGACCCTGCAGAGCCCATCTGAGACCCTGCAGAGCCCAACTGAGACTCTGTTTGTACCAGATACCCTGCAAAGCCCACCTGAAACCCCAGAAAGTCTACCTGAGAGAGAGCCCACCAGAGACCCTGCAGGGCCCACCATAGACCCCCACATAGCCCACCTAAGACCCTGCATAGCCCACCTGAGAGAGACCTTGCAGAGCCCACCAGTCCTCTTGCCTGTCAGCCTTGAGCCACCCGCTTCTGGGCCCCCTGGACTCCTCCACCTCCACCACCAAGGCCTAGCTTCCTTCTCCTCCACCACTGCCGCCAGGCACCGGCCTCCTCCTTTACCAGCGCTATCGCCCCAGGGTCCCAAACACTGCTGGTCCCTGGCCTCCTCCACCTCAGCTGCTTGGCCTCCTGGCCAGGCACCCTCTGCCCTGGGCCCCATAGCAACCATGTGGGTCACTATAGTGATAGTTACGCCACTGCATGCACTCCGTTTTAAGCTTATACATACAAATACTTGCCTAAGAAAGACCCATCTATAACACTCTCTGATTTAGTTTTACTTTGCTGTCTGACTTTCCCTTACATGTCTTAGCCTTATCACTCCCCTGACCAGTAATAATGTATGTAGTGTAAAAGCAGTGGAAGGCTTTAAAAAATGTGTAGCCTCAAAATAAGAAATTCCCTTAGCTACATATAGTTGCTTATTTCAAATAAGATGTAATGTGATATTGAGTGCAAAGTAATGATGATGTACAAAAACACTTGGCAACCATTTAGTTTTCCGTTCACTGTTACATGAGTAAATATAAAATTGTAAAAGGTTATTAGAGAAGTATTGAAAAAAACAACATATATTGTATTAAAAACTACAACCAACCTAATTCCGTTGATACCAGTTGACCAAGCTTTCCTGTTATGATCATTTTTGCATACATTGTTAGATTGATATATAATCAGGCTCAAATATTTTGTGTAATTACATGGTCTGGTATCATCTATGATAAGCTTAAATTCTAGAGATTTAAGATTCACAGCCCCCGTCTACACATAGGCCAAACACTTTATAGCAACTGATGAGCTAGGCTATACACAAATGATAAAAAAAGCCACTTCCACTTCATTGGAAATCACACAAAGAGTTAATGCACATTGCTGCAACACTTTCTAGTAATGCAATGCAGACTTTCTAGTAATGCAAAGTCTCAACACAAGATACTCATTGGTATGAGCTATTGCTCTCTGCAAAAACATAATTTGTTTTGTGTGATTTAGTCCTCAATGTGTCAATAATTTTGGGAAGTGTGTGGTATAGTTGATTTTAGTGCATTGTGTAATTTTGAGGAATACATATTGTATGTGTTTTTAGTAAAAATGTTTTACATTTATTCTTTTGTGCACACGTATTCACATATGCTAGCAAGTGTTTAAATTTCTGAGGATATACAATTCAGACCACAGTAATACTTGTTCTTGTTTTAACTGTTTATGCATTACAGTGAACTGTTTGGGGTTCCAAAGAACACAACCTAATTGAAGTGAACCTTTGTGGAGAGCAAGGTCCCATTGTTTATGCTCTAAATGTATGTTGTGTTATGAATTCAACTTGAAATTGTGTGAGACTGACTCTGTTATACACCAATTCAGTATTGGTATACTGTATTTTAATACAGTGTGAATGCAATACCTTCAATTGAATAATGGAAGTAGTTGTTGAACGCATAAAACATTTTTTTACCAAGAAACCTGGTGTGTGAACTAGAAGAAAGCCAGAATTAGCATCATATGCAGAGATGCCTCACACTAAAAGAAAAAAATGTGTGTGGAACAGCATCACAGCATGACCATGCTAGTCCCCACAATAATGGCTCCTGCCATAGGTCTTCTGAAGCAGGTATGCACTTGTGGTTTATCTTTAGTTACCATATGTATTATATGCTATGGCATTAGTCAACAAGGAACAATCAAAACAATACAAACACCTCTTCACATACACATCTCTTACAAAACCTGCACACACTTCCAAAAATGTGTTATCAGCAATGTTGTATATACCTATATATAATTTTTGGTGTGACGCATATTCTGCAAAGTAAAATAATGTGCTTGTATTTTATATAAATTATGTAAATCTTTGTAAAAAATAAAAGTTTAAAGTTCAAGTAAGGGTTTTCATAAGAAAAATATCCTAGCAATGCCCACATTTAGGCAACTGTTAATAATTAATAATGTTACAGTATCCTAGTGCTTATTATTAGTGAAATATTGAACATAAGGTAAATACTAATGGAAGGATATTGATTAACTAGAAGAATATACTATAACACAGTGAAGGTCACATGAATAACTTAAATCTGTTATTTGCTTATGCAGTTTAATCCACTATTTACTTACTGGCATGTGTAGTTTTGGAAAGACAGAATAAATATTTAATAATAATGACTTTATTTGCTTAACAATAACTGATAATTCACAAAAGTACATAACCCAGTTGCATTGCATAAGTACTACTTTATTATAATTTATACTTTTTTAATGTGTGACAGTATTCCTATTACCTCATACTTTGGGTGCACAACTAAGCAACTAATTAAAATGTATTGGCAAGAAGGTAATCTTTTCTAGTTGCTATAAATCAATCTAAAAAAAAAGTATTTTTCCCCTTAGTTAAGTGAATGAGGTGAAGCTCTGCTAAATTCCATTATCCAATCATGTGTAAGTAAAAATACCGTTTTGTGTTTTTCTTTTCCTTGCACATAATTGGATATTCTTTGAACTTTCACAACATTCTCCAAGCTAATTTAACCACTTGTCCGGGGCATTTTCTTACTATTTGCGCACACATGATAAAATATATTTTTTTGGCTAGAAAACAGCTTCAGACCCCCAAACAATGATATATGTTCTGAAAGCAGAGGCCCTGTGGAATAAAAAAAAAATGCTAGTTGCAATTTTTTACGCCGCACGTTTTTTGCGCAAATGTTTATCAAACCAGTATTTTTAATAAAAAATAAACTAAATTAAAATTTAGTGCACATAAACATAATATAATACCCACTTTTTTGGTAAAATATAAAAGACGGGGTCATGCCGGGTAAATAGATACCAAACATGTCAAGCCTTAAAATTGCGTTCGCCCGTAAAGCCACAAAAAAAGTCAATACCCAAAATTTCCCATAGGGAACATTTTGAACGCTTTTACTGGTCATCAGTTTAGTGATAACGGTGATTGACAAGGCTATAATTATTGCTCTCACTCCGATGTACACGGCGATATGTAACATGTGTAGCGCAATTGTCGTTTTCGCACGTATGTGCACCGACGCGTGTTTGCATGTGTATGTGCATGCACGTGGGGGGGCGGGGGAGTTAAAAAAAATGTTTTGCATTATTTTTCTTTTATGTTACTTTACTTTTTATAACTTTTAAACGCTTAATTTTTTTTACAATAACCGTATTGCTATCACATAGGGGGCTAACAAGGGTGTAACAGGTATTCTTTATGGAGACCCCAAAGAAGCTGAGGAATCAGAGATCTACTTCCCCAGCTTCATCTCCTGGCTCTAAGAATCGGAGACTGTGTACAGTGACACCGGAAGTGATGTAATACACATCACTTCCGGGTCCAGTGATCGGAGGAGAGATCAGCGGCTGGAAGACGCTGAATCTCTCTCCGATCATTGCAGGGAGAGGGTTAAACTAACTGATTCACTAAACTAAGAGGACACTTTCCCTGCAAAGTACCAATTCCTTTGCAAAGTGAACAGCCTATTTGCCTTTAGTAAATCAACCCCACTGGCCCTTTCCAGGGTAATTTTGTTTTTATTAATCAATTCTGTCTCTCCTAGCCTGTGCTCAGTGTATTTATTTTTGTTGTCCAGCATGTGTATAATTGAAATATACTTATTTATATACAGTATACATGTTAATATATATCACATGTTTGAAAAGTATCTTAAAACACAAGGAGAGTTCTAGTTATGTAGCAGATTAGCATATATATATGTTAGGAACAGGGCCGTCCTGGGGGCAGATGCCACCAGAGGTGGCCATGAGCACAATGACAAGCAATGAGGAGGTCTAGATGCGGACACGGTGCTGACATTCACTAAGGACAGAATGTCTGGTATAGACACTCTGGCCTCGCTGCCACCCTCCACCATGCCTCCATAAGTGCTGCCTGAGGTAGCCTCCTTAATTGGCCCCATGGGTAGAACATCCCTAGTTAGGATGAAATAAATATTTGCCAGCAATTTCACCCAACACAGCTTTTCCATAACTCGTACAGCCCTCAAATACGTACCGGAAAAATAGAAACAACAAAGCTTTTTAACTCTCGGGAAACCACAAGTGGAATTTGTAATCTTTTTTACCATTTCAAAAATACACTGAGACCCTTCAGCTCTCTTCGGCCGCCGGAGCCCTTCGGTTCAGTCAAACCGAAGGACTGCTGTATGGGCTATTCACAATAGCCCATACAGCAACCGAAGGTAGCCAAGCCAAACGCATATGCTTCGACTTGACTGAGCCCGAAGTGATTGCCGAAGCGGGGAGAACAGCCTGCCGAAGGCCAACTGTTCGCCCCACAAATGACAACTGGGTGGAGCCAGCTGTGATCTCATGGCTCGCTGCACCCAGTTGTAATGACAGATCAGTGTCCCCAAATTACCTGGGGACGCTGATCTGTCATTAATCAATAACAACTGGGCACAGTTGGCCATGACGTCACGGCTGGCTCCGCCCAGTTGTTATTCATTGGCCTGGACCTGTTAGAAGACTCTCGCTGGTGCCGGACAATAGGAAACAGTTGAGCGGAGCTAGCTGTCAGTGTTAGCTCCGCCCAATGTTTTCTTAATTTTTTCATATTTTCTTTAAAATATTTTACTTTTTTTACATTTTCAGATTTGTTATCTTTTTAAAAATCATTTTGCAACCTTTTTTTCACTTCTTTTCTATTCTGCTTGGTACCTCGGAGTTAGCGTGCAGAATAGCCGAGCTATTCACTCACTGTGAGGATAGGGGAAAACGGCAGCGAGTGAGCTGCCGGAGCTTTGGCTCAGCCAATCCAGATGTTGGATTGACTGAGTTGAAGTCCTTCTGCACTTCAGCTGAGTTGAACATGCAGAGCATGTTCAGCTGACCGAAGGCGACCGAAGGCAGCCGATGTACTGCTGATTTTAGCTGAAGTGGCTCACTTCACTTCGGCTGGGTTATTTACTCGGCTGCCTTTGGCAGATATGACTGTGGAAAGGAATTTGTGAAAAAAATGTTTTCATATGCTCGTGATGGAAACAATTCTAAATGTCACTTCAAATCATGGGGTTATTACGGGCAGGCTTTTTTTTTCACACTGCTGCACAGCAGCGCTAAATTAGCTCTGCCCAGTTCCGAGATAGACTCTGGAGCTTACAAAAATGCCCAATGACGTCAGTTACCATATCTTGGGAATTCCCCCTTTAGTCACAATGAGGAAGCATCTTGTTTAGGTTGTGCTGCACTGCATTCTTATGAAGCACTCTAGAAGGGCTGAAATCTTGGAAACCGGGTGATTCAGGTTTTGAGCAAATGGATGAATGAATTGTCTTTTTATACAAAAACTATAATAATCAAATGCAAATGGTTGTTTTCTAATTATTATTTTGTAATTAAAAGCCCATGACTTAATGAACTTTATTTTTTTTTTACAATTTTATTTTCAATGAAATGCCTACAAAATATATTGTCTTTGTCATTAGACCAACAAGCCTTTTGCTAAAAATGCTCATAATTAAACTTCCATGCGCATTTTTAAAACATGTGAGCATGGTACAACATACTAATAATTGGTCTGAAAATGTCAGTACTTTCATCTGATTTTGGTCTTTGCAGATGCCTTCTTTAAATAGGTCAGCATCACATCAACCCATCTGGAAAACAACCTTCTTGCCAATTTTGTTGTGGTCACAACTCATTGCCCCAGAACTGTCTTCTGAATACACACTACATCAGGTGAATACATTAATACAGTTTACTCATCATGAGGGTGGAAATAGTAACCCTTAGAGCAAGTAAAGTATGTACTCCTCATTCACCTTATCTACTTTTATGTCCAAATGACCTGGCTCAACTTAAACAACCCATCACTCATTTGCCCTTTATTTTTAGATGTTTATTAAAATAAGACAGAATTATTGATTTCACCAGAAGATACCAACACAGCATACAAATGTTTATCCCATGCCATTGTTAGTGAAAACTCCCTGTTATAATGCTTGTGTCCCCAATTTAAAGCTGAACACCAGCCAAAATAATTTTATAGAATTAATTAAGTGCTTTTTTACCTTCTTACAAAATGGTGTTATTTTTTAAAATTTTGCTCTCTCTCTCTTTCATGTCTCCCAAACATGTCACTTATGCCTGCTTGTTATTTCTTGCTCCTGTTTCTGTGACCAGACATTGCTGTCCCGTATCCCAGTCATATAGCCCTATTTGTGTAATATAGTGAGTGGTGGGTGGTGATGTGTTACTAATGGTACCTGGTTCTGACCCACCCCCACCCACATGCATTCATTGCAATGTATGGGCATTAACCAGAAAGCAACTAACAGTCCTGAACTCTGGCCGTGAATGTCCACCATATCAGAGAACTTAATTGATACAGCACCAGCACAGATCCTCCCCCTGATGCCCAAAAACATAGATGTTTAGGAAACAGCTCATGACATCACACAAAATAAAAGGATGCATTAAACAAAAAGACTTTATTTTTTTAAAGTACATTTGTTTTTGTGGAACAGGAAAGGGAAATAGGGGTCAAAACTGAAAGGGATTCTGGAGTGCAGCTTTACCTGGTATTGAGGTTTTTTTATTAAATCAACAATGTTATTGAAAATTAAGATGTGAAACTAAAGCCTGCTAGTTTACCAGAATGCCATTCTTTAGTTACCAATGTATAGACAAGGCAATTTGCCCTATGATCTGTTTCTTTAGTTCACACAAATGCATTGATTTGGTGCATCCTGAGGTAATAAAAGACATGTTGCATTTTTACATGCGCATTGTGAACCACTGTAATGCATGGCAACGTGTAGTCGCGCATAGAGCAGCACACATACACAATGCATGCCTGTGGGTGCAGATTATGTGCACCTTAATGCATACTTGCTGGTATGAACAGGCCCTTAATGCTAGGGTTTCCCACTGAAAAGGAGACTATAATAGAGCCTTAAAGGAGGACTATAATAGGGAAGAAAAAGAACTATTTGTTTGTAATTATTTTTAACCATTTGAGTTAAGCAATAATCTTTAAAACTAGCACCATATCTGTATGGTTTTTTTTACTTTTTACTTTGGGTGAATGGGTAAAGGGTTCCTTTACCCGTTTACTAATAGCAGGAGTTATTGTATGCAACCGTGTGTGACCGGACTTTTTTGTAAATAACTGTTGATGCTGGAGCAAGATGGGTTCAGATGGTGAGCACCCACCATTCTCTCGCATGCTGCTGTGAAGGAGCGGTGATATTGGGCTATAGAAGTTACAGGAATTATATGCCTTCAAATCTGCAGTGAATTTTCAACCAGCCAGTCTGAGTAATTTTTTTTAAAAACCCTTTCTGTCTTTACATCGTAAAAATAGATGAAAGGCTGTTTTGGCAAATTTCAGGTAAAAAGGTCCACTAAAGTGTTCTAACAATTAGAAACATTGTAAGGTAAGGTAAAGTTCATAAACTGGCCACAGCATCCCAGGTTGCTAAAAGCTCTTAGCAAGCGGTGACACTCTGCCTGGCATCTCGCCCAGCTCACTGACATTTCTAAATAATTTCTAAATATATAAAAATGACAAAAATCTTTTTGAAAGTGTGGCCTTGTGTTTATAGTTATGCTAGCAGTGGGCATGGTTTACTACCAAATGCACATGGCTATAAGTGTTACTGGAAATTATTTTAAAAAAAACTTCTTGAAGAGCAATTTTAGGCAACATAAAAAAGTATTTAGTTAACTACTAACGTTATCCATAAAACACACCAAGTGTGCTAAAGTCAGAAAGTTTAGTTAACGTGTGTAATCCCCTACGAGTTGGAAACACACTGCTCCATTGAGGGTCAGTATGAACGCAATAGGAATATATTTTTCTGGAAACCATGCTTTGCAGTTTTTAAATCTGTGCATTACCAACCACATTCTTACTTCTAAGGCAACTTTGCATCTGATTAGTGACTGCGAGAAACTTCCTACTACTGGCGATTGTTTTTTTTTTTTTTTACACCAGGCTCGGTAAGTATGAGAGTCAGCAAGGTGGATATTTCATCAGAAGCTTTTCTGATAATCAGATTACAGAAAAAAAGGGAGTGACACAGGCACTAACATTAGTGTTTGAGACACATGGTAGAGCAATATCTCTTCTCCTATATATATGTAAAATGTGTCAAAAGACAGAAAATATGACATTTGAAAAAGAAAATCAAATGAGAAATGTAATCGATTGTTGATTAGGTTGATGATCATATTCACTGCAGCCCTCTCCCAATCTGAGAAGAGAGAACAGCTACACAGTGTTTACCAAAAATAATGTTTCCCATTTTCTATTCAGCCAGTGTAAGGTTACTCCTGCATATATTTTAATTAATACTTGTCATTTTATGCAAATATGATTATGTTCTGGTATTGGTAAACCTTTAGTATGAATTAGTTGTAAGACAAATACATTTCAGTGTTTTGACATTTTTGTTCATAATTCATGACCACAGATTTTGGAAAATCTTAACACTTCAAGCCTTTTTGATCCAGCAACAAAAAAAGTGAACCAGAAATATGATCTAATGTTTCAGAAAATGCCCTATAATATGAACTCAATCCTACTTTAGCAGCCCTTTAAAATTGTATCTCTTTACTCATCATTTTAAAATAATCCTACAAACAGCATTTTTTAATGCAATTGTTTATTTTCTTTTAATTTAAAAATGACATTTTAGAAATGTATTGTTCCAAGGCAGCTTTTATAGATTATTTTCTCAGTGTAGGTTAAAGAATTATTTAAACCTGGATAGCTACCATGGGCAAAAAGCTTTTTTTCCCTTGTTCTAGTTTTATGATACCACACTCCCTGGGCCTCCGAGGGCATGTAAAAGGTAAAACTTTTTTTTTTTTTTGCTATTTGTGTCTTCATTGGGCAGATTCGCCCTACTTTTTGTTCTTCTGACCATTGTCATTAAAGGAGAACTATGAGATTAGTGATTTCCACTCACCTTATAGTTCTAGCCGACCTGTGACAATGAGACTGTCACAGGTCGTCTCAGTAGATCGGGAGGTGAGCGAACACATACCGGGTTCGCTCACCTCTCGATCCTGTCACGGCTCTCTGCAGTGACAGGGGGAGGGGCTGGATTCCCCTCTCCCATCTGCCAGCGCTGACTGGCGGAATGGACGGGGGAGGGGGCGGGTACAGCTGGCTCTGCCTCTAGACAGAGCCAGCTTTCACTCATGCAGCTGGGCGGATCCCGTCATCTAAGTCGGTACCCGCTCCGGCTGCAGCGTCTCAGTATACCGTGAGCTTAGGGTAACGGGAGGACGCTAGTTTGTGTCCTTCCGTTACCCTAAGGAGAACTATGGGGAAAAACGCTGACCCCATAGTTCTCCTTTAAGACAGAGTGAAGGGAAATTTGAACTTTTACAGTTGTAACCAGAGCAAGAGGTGAGGGTAAATCATCCAATCAAGATACATATTCTAGTGACAACTTTTAAAAATGGGAATTCCCCTCACTTTGTGGAGATTTCCTCTCATTTACTGTTGAGTCTCCAGAACCGGAAGTGAAGCAAAATCTCCTGAGTTGGACACAGACACAAAAAAATACTCGATCGGAGTTTCTAACCTGACCACTATATCCAAAACAAAAAAAGTTTAGGGTATGCATACATTTTAATTATGAAAGTGCTTAAAAGGGGAACCTTCTGAGACAGTTTATGGCATATTTATAAAAGCAGTTAATGTGATTTTCATTTGAATCGAAACAATTTTGGTCATTGAAAACACATGCACCAGAAGATTTACATGCAGTGAATATTTGGTCCATGTCAGATTCACATAAATATAACCCTTGGTGTTTCAATATAGCAAATAAAAAGATTCAAACTTTCATTTTCCAGCTGCCATTTTTCTGATTTAAATCTGCTAGTAAGCAACACACATTTTCAAATCTTCAGCAAATGATTTGCAAAACAATGCAAAAGAAAACAAAAAAAAGGTCCACACCCTAATGCCTTTTATTATTACTACTTTAATTGCTGGCTTGAATCATTGTGAAACACTTCTGATGGAGGAACTCTGTCTCAGTGTCTGCTTATGTTGTGAATAATTGTCGGGTAAAATATAAATTCAAAATGCAACCATATAGCTGGCTACAGATTAGTTTTCGAGGTTTAGTACCTAGGATTCTACATCTGCATTACAAATCAAAACAATACACAATTGTGCAAAACCGGCAGCTTATAGAAAGATTAATTAATAAGAGGGAGGTTTAAAAAAAGTGAAAAAAATGAATCAATTTTTTTCAATGTATGAGTTGATACTGTATATATGGTATTACGTGCTGGAATAACTAATACTTATTGAATGTGTAGCACAATTCGTTTTAATTCATTAGACTAAGACTGGGCAATATTAATCCTGTTTGCATTTTTTTTACATAACTCACAAAGGTATAGGTGTAGTCCATCAGAAACAAGCTGAATATTTTAAGAGGTTGCCTTGGAAATGGTATCAAGCATCTCCACAAGAAATGACTGCCATCTTCAGGCACTCGCTCACTCAACAGGGTCATGCCAAGCATGTTCTGTAGAATGAGACCAGAATCTATTTAGCTTATTTACATATTCTGAGTTTGCAGATTTTCAGCTATTATGTACTGTCTTTATTTTGACCTCTTTACATGAGTCAGGGTGGATTATCTAGACAGCGCAATCAATATCCCTAGAAATGTTCTAGGATACATTAGATAAGTGTTGCTCATCCTCAGCCATGTTAATTGGTATTCACTAGCTATATACACCTAGACGAAATAATTTCCTTATATGCAGTAAGAGCACAGCAATGGCCAATTTAAATCATGGTTAAACTTTCCTATTCCATTTTGAACATGAAACACACATAGTGATAATTCCATATGCCAGGTAAAGATATTGGCTGCCTATACCTGCTCGTCTAAAGCCCAAAACAAGTGACATTTTAAATGCAGCTGTTGCTCAACCAGCTGAACTATGCCTATATCATAATAGAATAGAAGAGTCATCAGGATTGAAATGACTAAACCTAAATGGTAGGTTCAGTGATATAGATGTATAATGAAAGCCGCAAGCAGATAATGTTAACAAACATACATGCAGCTATCTTCAGCAAGAAAAGGTAGGCATGCACCTATGCAGCATAATGGTGCTGGAAGCACATACTGAAGAGCTAAGCTGCATTTCTGCATTCTCTTCATCATTACATTGACTCCCACTCAAGGAATTGTGCCTTGTTGCTATGTTATGGGAAAAATCACGCACAACACCATCAAACAACCCTATTAATGACATACCGTCAAACATACATAGCGTATTCAGATAAACCTCTAGGAGTAGCCAGATAAACCTCTAGGAGTAGCCAAAGACAACGTCCCATTATTGCAAAATTCTAGCTACATACCTGCACACCCTCTACAATTTAAGAAAAAAATGATCAATTAATGGGCAATGACTAGTTATCTCCAATCCATAGCTGCATAGAATGGATCTAGGTGCATCATCAAGAGCACAAACAGAAGGGAAGCAGTAGGTGAACCTCTTACCGCTGTGTCATAGAGCTTCAGGTCCAGGACGTAGGGATGCAGCAGGGATTCATTGCGGATCTGATCAATAGCCAAAAGCACGGCAGGCAGGATCCCCCTGCCGATACTTCCCTTTGCCACCGTTTCGCTGAGAGGCATCAAACCCATGATAGACAAGGACGTGCTGTTAGTAGGCTGCTCGATCGTTGTTCCGCTGGATCCACGAACCAAACCCGGTCCCAATCCCAAGCCTAGCACCAGCAGCAAGCATTGTGGAGGCAGCAGTGGCATCTGAATGGCAGGTTTGTGGAAGCCTCCAGCCAGAGCGGTGACAGCAGCACCAGCAGTAGCAGCAGCAGCGGTGGTTTCAGCACCACGGAGAGCGCAGGCTGATCTCCAGTACCTCCTCGGGGACAGAGCCATTCTAGTGTATGACTGCAGGGGAGATGGAGCAGGTCCGCCCTCTCACTCTCTTCTCATGTCAGGGAAAAGGAAGGTACAGGCTCCCCGAGCATAGGCGGACCGGATTGACAAAAGACGCAGACGACAGACGCGCACACACACACACGCACGCACGCACGCCTCGCACTCAGCTGTGAGATCGGGGTCGCCGCTGGCGCCCCACAAATTCGACGACGACTATCATTTAGATTCCCTGCATTCCATCTGCGAGCGCGCAGAGACCCGTGCAGGAACATGAAAGTAAACCATAGCAGGTATCCAAAGTGCTCTCTTCCAAGAGACCTCTTCCTCTCTTTCCGATTTGTTTTCCTTCGAGGATCAGGGTCTCCCCCCCAGCCACCCCCCTTCCCTTCATACACACACCCCTGACAATCCTGCTGTCAGTGGCACCTCCTCCTTCACAGCTCCCAATTGTAACACCGCAACCACCAGTGCAAGAATCATAGGTATGAGCACGGGCTGAGGTGTGCAGCACGGCTCACAGGCACAGCGATGATTAAAGCTGCATCAACAGTTCCAGCCTTCTGTGCCTTGGACAAGCAAGTCATAGCTGTGCTGCTATCGGCTCTGAAGGGATCGATTATTTTCTGAAGGGAGATCTAAAGAGTTTGCAGACTCACTCCTGCAAGCGCTGTATTCACTGTGTGTGCTGGAGGGGAAAAGGCTGCATTGCCATGAAGCAGGGACAGTGTCCGATGCTGCGGGCAGTCAGCCCTCTGATGTCCATCCCAGAGGGATGCAGGATCACTAATTCCTTCCCAGACTGTGCCAGCAAGTGCTGATGCTGTTGGACTGGGGTTTGTTGCCACGCATTGGTTTTGCAGGCGTTACATCAAGCAAGGCATCCCTGGCATGACTTTAGATGTGCAGGTTTCTTCCTCATCCTCAGATGCAATCAGCTGAGCTTCCAGATACACTCTGCTTCATTAAAGGAGAACTATGAGATGAGCGATTTCCACTCACCTCATAGTTCTAAGCCGACCTGTGACAATGAGACTGTCACAGGTCGGCTCAGTAGATCGGGAGGTGAGGGAACACATACCGGGTTCCCTCACCTCTCGATCCTGTCACGGCTCTCTGCCGTGACAGGGGCTGGATTCCCCTCTTCCCGCTCCGATCTGCCAGCACTGACTGGCGGAACGGACGGGGGAGGGGGCGGGTACAGCTGGCTCTGCCTCTAGATAGGCAGAGCCAGCTGTCACTCACGCAGCTGGGCGGTGTGGCATCTCAATATACCGTGAGCTGTAGCTTGCGGTATACTGAGCTTAGGGTAACGGGAGGACGCTAGTTTGTGTCCTCCCGTTACCCCAAGGAGAACTATGGGGAAAAACACTGACCCAATAGTTCTCCTTTAAGTGGTTATGAAGCAGGAACCTGCTTCATAGTGTACCTGCTTCATAATCACTATATGAGGTTAAAGTGACACTAAACTCTGTTAATTCTTGAAAATGCTTTCCAGTAGCATAACTATTAACAAAAATGTATCTTATTTGTATATCACTCTCATTATCTTCACATCCTATTGTTATTAAAGAAAGAAAAAATGAGATACTTCAGCTTACCAGTCCTGAAAGTGACACTAAAGTCAGAAGCTGAATCTTACAAATGCATTCAAGCACTCTAACTATTATCAAAAATGTGTCTTATTTGTGTATCACTTGGCTGCAGATCCTCAAATCATCTCTGAATTGGTGCTGACACTGTCCTTCCTTCTGGAGGGTGGCTACTTTTGTTCCTCATGGTCCTTGTGTGTGTTGTAAAGTAGCCACTGCTCCAAGCTCGCTCCTGTGATGGACTACAACCTTAGTTGTCACCAGAACAAGAGGTGAGGGTAAGTCTTCCAATGTAGACATCCATTCTGGTAACATCTGTCTAAAGCAGGGGTCAGCAACTCAGTTCTCCAGCTCTTGTGGAACAACAAGTCCCATGAGGCATTGCAAGACTGACAGTTACAGGCATGACTCCCAGAGGCATGTTGGGATTTGCAGTTAAAGCACAACTGCAGGGCCTGAGTTGCCCACCCCTGGTCTAACGCCTTGTTCACACTGGGTGTTCTGGCATTCATGTGGCAGAAACCTATGGATTCCTGCAGTAGGAATGCCAGGTGTTCCCTTTAGATGTGGATGCTGTACATGTTCCAGTTGATGACCAGGTGACAGTGACAGAGGCCACATCTGTAAGCAGCAGTCTTTGTGTAATTGTATGATATAATTACATGCGATTTGCAATAGATCACTTAAGATTCAATATGTCCCATTGCACTCCTGACTGTACAATCCCAATGAAACAGGGTGGTTGCAGCAGTGACAGCAGATGCCTCCGCAAATCTCATGAAACCAGTGCAAAGTCACTTGCACTCCAAAGCGATGCCAAGTCAATCTCTTTATTGAATATGGTAGTGTAACATCTCAGAGGATTGAAGAAAATAGGTCACCAGCACTCCATAAGTTAAAAAGAATGAGTCCTTTTAATGGACAATGATGTCACAGAAATCCAACATGAGCCGACGTTTCGGGGCCACACAGGGTCCCTTCTTCAAGGCAAGAAGAAGGGACCCTGTGTGGCCCCCGAAACATCATTGTCCATTAAAAGGACTCATTCTTTTTAACTTATGGAGTGCTGGTGACCTATTTTCTTCAATCTTGTGTTTTGCACGGTGCCATCCGTGAAGTTACTTCGAGCACCATTTATTTGATTGTTGGCCGGGACTGCTGAAAGGTGTGCGGAGGGCACCTCCATCAATAACATCTCAGAGGGACGTTTCAGAACCCAGTGGTCCCTTCTTCAGGCAAACAGAAAATGAACGCCGACAATATAAAGTGACTTAAATACACAATAGTGACAGCCAATAAACCAATCGAGAAAAATCACAGCCCCCCTCTCACGTCGACGTCACATTCCCGCCAGTTACATGTAAACATACTACAAGCCATGACGGTAATCATATAACATATCAGATCTTATGCATACCTTAATAAACATTGCTTGCTCTTCAAGCCGTGCCGGTAACATCGCATTGGGAGCAGCGATCACCATGTTGTTTAATAGCTCTGTCCGCCCCACATGTGATCTCATGCGGAAGTAGGCGGAACCCCAGAGCTCCTGGCTGCCCGTCCTTATGTGGAGAGCGTTGCCTAGTTGCCTGGCAATACATAGGACATTTGAATGGTCATCTGCAGCCCTCAATTGATCGGCTGAGCAAAGAGGCAAGAGGCAATACGAGTGCGCCGGTAGTCACTGCACATGCCCCTGCCGAGCCAGCCTCTACTCAGTGGGCAATAGGGATGGGCGGCCAGGGACTCTAGGGTTCTGCCTACCGCACAAGATCACGTGTGGGGCGGACAGAGCTATTTAACAACACAGCTCCCAATGCGATGTTACTTGAAGAGCAAGCAATTTTTATTAAGGTATGCATAAGATCTGATGTTATATGATTACTGTCATGGTTTGTAGTATGTTCACATGTAACTGGCGGGAATGTGACGTCATCTGAAAAAATGCTGCAAGCACTATTTTTACACATCGCACTGGACCTGAACTCAGGCACTGATGTGCCATGCGTTCTGGTGCGGACTATCACACTGCGAGCAGTGGGCATGGCTGTGGTGCCGTTGACTTTAATGCACCACCACGCCCACTCCCGCGGCTATACGCAGGAAGCCAGCCAGGATGTGCCTTTGGAACGCACTGTTTAAGGTGTGAACAAGCTCTTATATAATCCCTTCTTTACCATCAGATGAGTTACTGTCCTGGTACAAGCATTTTTATCCCATTGAGGTACCTGACACAAATTAGCTTTTGCAGGTCAGTAACTATCAGGTTGTGAAAGAAAAAAATAAGGATGTCACTATATGACTGCACATCTTCATAAATAATACTGCATTAGTAGTTCTCATATTTCTAGTCTGGCAGATTCCCTATTCTGACTGCATTTTTAATATCTCTTACAGGCACAGGCTACAATTATTAAGGATTATAAAAGGTAATATTGGAGAAGTGCCTTATGAAACTAAGATGAATTTTCCCCTTTTGTTTCCTTTGAATTTGCCATCATTGTATCAGGTAGAGTGTACTTTTCAGAAGACACTAAGTTGTTTCATGGGTCTGAGACACTTTGCAAGACTAAAACTTTGGGGGGATTTTATCAAAACGGGAGCAGAAGAATCTTGGCTAGTTGCCTAGGGCAACCAATCAGCTTTTCTCTTCATTTTGTTCAGTTAAGGTTTGAAAATGAAAGGCGAATGCTGATTAGTTGCCAGGGGCAACTGCTCCAGATTCTGCCTGCTCCAGTTTTTATCAAATTCCCTTTATAAAATGTCCTTCAGACAACCACAACAAATGTCTGGAACAGTGGTGGAGAACCTTGGCCTTCCAGCTGTTCCAAAACTACAAATCCCAACATGCACCTGCCTCTGGGAGTTATGTATGTGGCTGTCGGAGCCTTGCAATGCCTCATGGGACTTGTAGTTCAAAAACAGCTGGAGTGCCAAGGTTCGCCACCACTGGTCTGGAATGTCGATTGTGCCACTGCAATGCATTGGTTGTATCTTTTATCTAGTGGAGATTCCACAGGCAACTATATCTGTAGTCTTCTAAAATAATTTTCAGCGTTTCTGGCTATATAAACTTTTACATACCACAATGACTTGCAACAAAAGGGTCACTTCTTCCCCAACCTCCTTCAAAAGCTTACAAAGTGGATCAGAGACTGCTCCTTTAAGACATGGTCAGTGCTGATCCTCCCACTGATGCTGCAGTGCCACTCCAGCCTGCTGCACTGTCTGTTGTCTAGAAGTCAAAGGTGCCATCTGCTGATAAGGAGAAAAAAAGAGCTCTGTGCAGGACTGGGGTAAGGTGGATACCACAATACACAAGCACCATCTTAATACACCGTTTGTGAAATTGCTTTCTTGGACAAGTGGTCTACTCACCATTTGCGAAGAAAAAAGAAAATAAATCTTACCACCGGTTTCCACCCATGGCACCTAGGGAAGAGTTTTCATTACAATCCTTCTGGGAGATCCCAGGGAATGTTGCATACTCCAAATCTTGTGTGATGACACTCCAGCACAGTGCAAGAGCACCTTCTTGCAAAAATTAGAGTGCCCGGGATCTCACTTTGTGGCAATGTCATCCCTTGCAGGGTTTAAAACAGGGGTACAATATGTATATTTATTAACTTTTTTCCTTACTTTTTTATTTTACTGCAGCATTTTGGCTAGGGGGGCTGAATAAAGAAGTCAACCTTGCTTTGTAGTGAAAGGTCCTCTTTAAGTAGATTGCACCCCTTCCTGTTGTTTTGAGCAAGTATTAAAGCAAACTAGAAATATCTGATGCTGGATTTTCCACTCAGCATATGAAACAGATGATGCAAAGAAAAGTTAAGGGTCTAAAAATGTCTCTGATATCACACTAAGGTCACACATATTGACACGATGGGGGGAATTTATCAAAATGGAGCAGACAAAATCTGGAGCAGCTGTGCATGGCAACCAGTCAGCTTCTCTCTTCAGTGTGTTCAGTTAAGATTTGAAAATGAAAGGGAGAGGCTGATTGGTTGTCATGCACAGCTGCTCCACATTTTGTCTGCTCCAGTTTTGATAAATTCCACTCACTGTCCTTTCCTTAAAGCTGACATTGTGCACAAAATTAAACATACAGTGCCCATAGAAGTATTCACCCCTTGGAAGTTTTCATGTCTTGTTGATCTGATCAACTAATCAACAGAAATAGATAAAGTGTAAGTAGAGAATAATACAAGAATAAAAACAGCAATGAAACCAACTGGAGCTTTTAACCATAATGTACTAGTACGCACAGCATATTAGAATGTTATGGAAAACTTACCTGACAACCTGATCCCCTCCAGCACAACTCTCCTTCTCTCCAGTGCTTTGGTCACTTGATTTGCCAGGCCCTGAGGGTGTAACTCCCGCACATGTACACAGGAGTCACTTCATCTCTGCATGCTGGGTCTGTGCACTGAGCTGCGCATACGCAGCTCAGTGTATAGAAAAAAAAAGTTGCTGACAGCTAGAAAGAAGCTTTATGGCAGAAGAGACTTACACAGTCTATTTTGCCATATAAAGCCGAGCAATTAGCAGTTTTTTTTTCCAGAGGCTTTACTTCCAGTTTAACAATGAAGTGATAGAAATTTCTGCAAATTGGATTAAGTGAATTGGAAAATATAAAAACACAAACTATCTGATGCATAAGTATTCACCCCTTCAAGTAAGTACTGCATGTATCAAATGCACCTTTGGCAGCAATAACACCTTATGCCTGCGTGGATAGGTATCTGGAAACTTTGTACAACAGAACAATGCTTTGTTTATTCCCAATCCGCTTTGCAAAACTGCTCCATCTCTATCAGGTTGCATGGGGATCATGAGAGAACAGCTACTCATTCTTTATTGGATTAAGACTCTGGACTCTGACTTGGCCTTTCTAGGACATTAATATTGTTGTTTTAAAGCATTTTTTGTTTAGTTTTGGCTTTATGATTTTGGCCCATTGTTTTGCTGGACGGCAAATCTTCTCCCTAGGCTCAGGTTTCTTGCAGGCTGTATCAGATTTTCCCCCAGGATTTATCTGTAGGTTGCTGTACTATATTCATTGTACTCTCTACCCTCACAAGCTTTCCAATGCCTGCTGCAGAGAAGCATCTACCCAGCTTAATGCTGCCACCACCATGCTTCATGGTAAGGGATGATACGATTATGATGCTGGGCAGTGAATGGGTTATGCCAAATGTAGGAGTTTAGTTTAATGGCCAAAAGATACGTTTTGGATCTCAGGCCATTGAACCTTTCTTCTGCTGATTTTAGAGTCTTCCAGATGATAACTGTAGCTGTGTGAAAGCAAAGGCAAATGTTTTATTGTTCTAAAACAGTCTTAAATTAAAGTTCTTCATAATCATAAAGAAATTGGCCTAAAATCATTAGTCTGTATTGTTTTTTTTTTAAATGTCACCTGTCCCTTTAAGAAAAAGTATCGGTAATTGGTATCGGCAAGTACATGAGGGGAAGTACTTGTACTTGGTCCTAAAAAGTGGTATTGGGACATTCCTAATAAAATGTTTTGGCTTTGCATATGCTCTTACTTTAAGACAGGAGATGTCTACTGTGGGTAAATTAGGAATGTTAAAGTTACAGAAAGATAAAAATCATTTTAAACAAAAACATTCCCCCCCGTCACTAACTTAACAGAGTTAAGGATAAGTCAAGGGTTCTTCTTTGTTTTTGTCCCACTTGGTTCCCCTTTTTAATTAGTAAAGCTTACATGTGGGTGATCTTCAATCTAGGCTCCAGTCAAAATGACTCTTATAGAGGCTAAGTCTAGCTATTGGAGTGAGAATACAGTATCAGTCTTGAAATGAACTGAATTACTTAAGCAGAAAGTGCTGCCGACAAGGCGTCCAAAATGATAGATTTTTTTATGGAAGCATGTTACAACCACAACACTATCAATGCCAGTTTTGACCTATTGAAAAGGAGATAGATAATTACATAGATTATGTATAATAAGAGATACAGTAATACCTTAGTTTACGAGCATAATTCGGTCCGGAAGCATGCTTGTAATCCAAAGCGCTTGTATATCAAAGCGAATTTCCCCATAGGAAATAATGGAAATTCAGATGATTCGTTCCACAACCCAAAAATATTCATATAAAAATGATTACAATACTGTACTGTAATATAATACTGTACAAAATATAAAGAAAAATAAACCAATTACCGGTACCTTCGTGGCTGGTGTGAGGGGGAGGCATTGAAAACATAAGGAGCCATAAGTAGTAGATTAATTAAATATTGCGTTTTTAAGAAATAATATTTATATAAGTCTTTTCTCAAAGATACAATAGCACCACAGCTCACTGTGGATTTGAACCTATAGGGGTTAATTTACTTTGTTTACTTTGCAAGTGAAAAGGTGAAAGGCACATAATAGGATATTCTCCAATCATATATGTCTTCACAACGTCAACATGTGGAAAATTAACAGCCAGTTTGCCTTTAATATACAACCCCACAGAGTCAGCAAGATAGACATCTGTTAACCTGTAACCTGTACAGATGTTTCATAAAGATTTTTACCTGATCATTGAAGTGTCAGAACTTTATAATTCATGTTTAGCTATGGAACAGAGTGGTAGAAAATTTTTATTTCAAAAGTGCTTTAGTCCCACATCATCATAATTGTTGGGCCTATTGTTGGGCTTTGTTAGATAAATAGACTAGATTTTATATATACAGATAGACAGACAATATATGTATATCACACTGGTTGGTAGGATTGTGGACAGTGTAAGGGGAATTTATAAACGTTGGAGAAGACCGAAAGTGGAGCAGTTCCCTATAGTAACCAATCCAGCTTTGACTTTTATTGAATTTCTCTGCAATTGGTTGTAGAACATCTAAGAGCCACAAAGGAAGTTGATGTTGTCATTGGCAGTTGTATCTCAGTTTAGGGCCACCAGCCCAACCTATATTATTTGTACTGTGCCAGGGGTGAATGCCCCCAGCGTTGACTCCTCCACAGGTCCTATATCACATTATTGTTTTAGGATTAGCAGCAATGGAAAGTTAAACTTGATGTACTGTTAATCAGCAAACAAAAATAAAAAAACATGGTGGTTGGTAGGTGAGCTAGTATGTCTTTGGTGGTTTTTAAAATGATCTTAGAGGGACTTCCGGTTCCGGCGCCTGATGTAGCGGACGCAGGGTGAAGAGCTCCCGCACAGCCAGGGTTATTCTGCATATAAAATCTTATCTCAGCGCTTCTAAGCCACCCGGACATCTTACCCTTGTCTGCCACGATCGAGTGTCGCCATGGATAAGTTCCTAGCGAAACGCCGAAACGGACCTAGAGGCAAGGGGACGCCTGTACGGGTGAAACGGCCGCAAGCCAAGATGGCCGCCAACACCAACATTCCAGATGTCAGCGCCTCTTCGGAGGAAGACTTACCTTCCATGACAGACCATGGCCTAATTGCTGCTGAAGTAGCAAAACTGCTTTGCGGCCACAATACAGGACGCAGTTGACAAGGCGGTTTTCAAGGGGATTCAATCCCTCTGCCACGATTTGTTGAACCAGGCACAGAGTATTTCGGAAGCCGAGAACCGCATAGCCTCCCTGGAAGAAGGGACAGATGCGTCCTCCTCTCAATTACAAGCAACCACCCACCAGGTGCAGTTTCTGATGGATCGAGTAGATGACCTTGAGAATCGATCAAGACGAAACAATATTCGGGTCATAGGCCTGCCGTAGTCTTATTGCCCGTCACAGCTGCCGGTCATCTGTGCGCACACTATACCGGATCTTCTGGGCCTTGACCCCAGATGCAAAGTTGAACGAGCGCACAGGGTAGGCCCTCCAAACCAGACACGGAAGACCCCGGGACCGGTCATCGTCATATACTAAGACTATAATGATCGTGTGACGATTCTACAGGCCTTTTGCGCCAAAAAAGAGCTACATGTGGATGGCCATCGCCTTCTCCTCTTTGCAGATTATTCGGTGGAAGTTACCAAGAAGCACAAGGCGTTCAACAAAGTATGCTCGCTCCTATACCAGAAACGAGTCCGATTCACTCTGGCCTATCCAGCAACCCTGCGGTTCCAGTCAGAAGATGGTTCGCCCCTCACGTTCCAGGACCCTGATGCGGCACTGAAGTTTATGGAACGCATGGAGACTACATCTACCCTTCCTATGGCTGATCGATCTCCGCTCCCTCAGAGGATTACCACACCGGCCAGGAAACCGTCAACACGCCTCCCGATGACTCCCACAGACTCGCCGTGAATCCTCACAATAACCCGGTTGTACACCGGGTGCAAGGTACGTTCTGCCCGATCCTAAATTCTCATTGTGGCGGTATCTGAATGCTGCCGTTATGCCCCATCACTGCCAACAGACTCGAGGCACTACTGCCTCTCATCCCCGGACTCACCTGGATCCCCGACCCCCTGCTCCTATGGCCCAGGGAGGAGGCAGGATATCGCCACACTGTTTATGCCCCTCAGTCCCGAGGATGGGATACTCTTTGTTTTTCTTTATTATTTTTTTTTTCTTTCGTCCCTCTTTCTTTTGGCTTACATTGCTCGTCACACATCGCTTTCAGGATATAACAGCATTAGTAATTGTGCGGCATAACTGATAACATCCGGTTCAACAAGAGAATCGAGATAGTGATATACCCTATACTCTGATATACCCTATACTCTACGCTGAAGCATAGGGTCCTGGCTTAGCGGAAGCCAATGAGCTCACTCTTACAAGCTCTCAAGGAAAAAAGTGAAGTCACGAACTGAACTTTTTTTTGATGTTTTATTTTTTCTTATTTTACAATTGTTTTGTTGCGGTCATATTGACGCATCGTTCCATTTTGAACAACTCCACAGGGAGTTCAATACAGCCCGTTATACGAGTTTATTTCATTCAGCCCCACGGCAAGGATCACTATATTGTGTACCTCCAGCCTCATTGATGCTACACATGTATACATGGTCGATACCCTTCAGCCGATACCCAGTAACATGGGATGCATGTTTTATGATGTCTGCTTTGTTATTAATGACTTTGATCTTTTTTGCTTATTCCGGTTTGCTAGATAACATAGCATGAGAGTGGTCTCCTGGAACGTAAATGGCCTTAAATCACCGGCTAAACGCACTATGATACTGCACCATCTCAAAAAGCTGAAACCACACATAGTATTCCTGCAGGAAACCCATCTTCCTGTGGAAGACGTGGACAAACTGCGCAAATTATGGGTAGGCGAAGTCGTCATCTCCCCAGCTGTGGGCAGACAATCTGGGGTGGCTATTCTTTTCCATAAATCCTTCTCATATAAGATTGTTCAAGTCAGTAAAGACCCCGATGGTCGCAGACTGTTGGTGAAAATCAAGGTACATGACAAAACATACTCACTGTACAACTTTTATTTTCCCAATTCTCCCACGGCTGCATACTTCCAGGAGACCACTTCATGGATAATGCAGGATGAAAATGCGTACAAGCTCCTCGGGGGTGACTTCAACTCAGTTATGGTACTGGATGAGGATAGATCAGGGAGGGTGAAGAAACGTGCTACTACTGCGACACCTACACCTACATATCTACACGATATGGCCACACACCTCAACCTCTCAGATGTTTGGAGGGTTCGCAATCCCCTAGAACGCGAGTACTCTCATTTCTCGTCTGCTCACAACTCCTTCGCCAGATGGACAACTTTCTGGCGACGGACGCTGTGGACTCACTAATCCTTGATGTGACCATGCACCCTATAGCCGCGTCGGACCATGCTCCGGTCCTGCTACTGCTGCAAGCCCATGTGCCAAGAGGCGACTCGTACATCTGGCGCTTTCCATCTCACCTGTACTCAGATTTTTCCTTTAAAGCCATGTTGTTAGAGGCATGGCAGGATTATGAATCCTTACATGTGAACATGTCAAGACCCCTAATTTATTCTGGGAGACGGCCAAAGTAGTTTTGAGGGGGAATATTATGTCCTATGTGGCAGCAAAAAAAAGAAAGGCCAAAGCCCAGTTTCTTGTGGCCAGTGCAGCTTTACGCCAAAGGCCAACTGGATTACTCACACCAAGATACTCCAAGAAACAGGGAAATATGGCTAAAAGCAAAGTTAGATTTTCACCAGTGGAACACCCAACAATTCTTATATTATCATTCCCACGCCAAACTTACATTTCACAAATTCGGAAACAAGGCAGGTAAACTGCTATCATACATGTCCAGACAACGTGCACCAAGATCCCATATCTCCCCTCTACGCTCAGAGCAAGGGACGCTAACATCCGACCCGAAGATAATTAATAAAACATTTGAACGATTTCACCAGAATCTATACTCACCTGCTCCAACAAACATGGGATTGGGTGAATCCTTTCTGAAATCAATATCCCTACCCACCATAGCTGCAGAAGATCTCTCCCGCCTTAATGATGATATATCCATGAAGGAGATCCTGCATGTTCTTAGAGCCTCCCCCAATGGGAAATCTCCGAGACCTGATGGGTACTCGAATGAATTCTACAAGATGCTGCAAGACCGGGTGACTCCCATCCTCCATAAGGTCTTTAATGCCATTTGGCAAGGGGGGGGGGGGGGGAAGACACCAAACTATTATCGAAAATCATAGCGGACAGACTGGCCATACTACTGCCACAATTAATCTCTCCTGCCCAAGTTGGCTTTATCAAAGGACAGTCGGCAGTTTCTAACATCCGCAAATTGTTAGCGGTCCTGGAATATGCCAAAAACAATCCGACATCCTCCCTAGCTCTTATCTCGATAGATGCCAAAAAGGCGTTTGATAGTATACAGTTCCCTTGGCTGTTCAGCGTGCTGGAAGAGATGGGATTCTGCGGGAGATTTAAAACGTTTTTGTCATCACTTTATGCTGCTCCCTGTGCTCGTATATGCACACCAGGGTTAATATCCGCCAGGTTCCCGCTAATGAGGGGCACCAGACAAGGATGTCCCCTCTCGCCATTATTGTTCAATATAGCCCTGGAGCCGATATCTTTATTTTTCCAGGGTACGCCAGACATCTGGGATTCCCTTTCTCACATCACATTTAAAAATATATCTCTTCGCTGACGACATAATATTGTTCTCTAGGAACCCAGACCGCGATCTATCCCTCATTCAGACCACATTTTTTGTAGTAGAAACAATTCTCTGGATTGACAATTAATGTAGCAAAGTCGATAGTCCTCCCCTTGACACCACCAGCGTCAAACACCCTAGGCTCCTCGCATGTATTTGGTATTGTTAAGGGATCCATCACATATCTGGGTCTGCAAATTGGTAAATCCCCCGCCTCCTTATATAATCTGAATTATCCGCCCCTTCTTGAGAAAATTCGTAATGAACTACATATATGGAGGGACCTCCCGCTCTCTCTCTTTGGCAGAATACATCTCATTAAGATGGTTTCATTTGCTAGACTTTTATACCCTATGCAAACGTTACCCATCCTTGTGAAGCACAAAGATATAACACTTTTAAACAAAGCCTTTCTGGCTTTTATCTGGAGAGGGAAAAAGGCCAGAATTTCAATGAAAAAACGGTGTCTGCCAAGGGGTGAGGGGGGTATGGCCTTCCCCAAATTGAGATTATACAACTTGAGCTGTCTTCTCAGACACTCAGTGGATTGGATTAGCTCCTCTTCTCACTACTCCAACTTCCACTTGGAATCGGAGATGGTCCATCCTTGGAACCTCACTGCCCTCTTGCACTGCCCGTTCTCTACTATCCCCCCACTTATACGCTCAAACATTATCATTAGAGACACGGTTGTGGCCTGGAGGGAGACTCACAAGTTTTTGAAGTCTAACCCGTATTTCTCCCGACATCTATGCCTAAGAGGAAACCCATCCAAGGGAGTAACCAGGTTTATTCAATTCATTTCCCCTGACACAGGCAATAGGCTAACGTTCCCAGAATTTAGAAAAAAGTATCAGGCTCCCGCACGAGATTTCCTACAGGTTATATCACATTTGGAATAGTTAGGTCCCATAGTTCCTCAAACTATTGCCACAAAGTCCATCATAGATAGGATCACAGCTTCTAACAAACAGTCTATCTCAGACATATACTTCCATCTGAGACAAGCATGCATTCCCCCCTTAGATCTTTCTAATCTATTTAAATGGCAGAAAGACATCCCTACAGATAATATAGTCGAACAATTTTTAACAGGGTATCGTTCTTAATGCAAAGCAATGGTAAATGAGCAATGGAGGGAGACACAATTTAAGATTGTACACAGAGCATATTATGCATTCCAGATAAAACGTACTCCCGCTCATAACCCGGGATACTTAGATCACTGTCCCAAATGCCGGCTGCAAGCGGCTTCCTTGTTCCACTGCTTATGGACCTGTCCCACGATCCAGCGGTTCTGGAGCAAGGTCATTGACTTTGTTGCTTCAGTGGTGGGTCAACAAATCCCTAGTGTAGCCCTATTATTACTGTTTAACCACTGGGACGACCCACCAGATCTCAGTAAATACCATAGGCAGTGGATAAGCATAGCCCTCCTGGCAGCTAGGCGTTGCATAATGAGAGAATCCCCACCCCCTCCCACTGTGCATGGGTTACGAAGCGACCTCCTGAAGTGCTCCACCTAGAAAAACTAGATGCAGAGACCCAGATAGAGGAGGATAGAAAACTGACAGCCTTTCTCAGCAGGTGGATGCCCTTTATAGACGCTCTTTTTACTCCGCAGGAGAAGGAGAAGGAGAAATATTTATCTCCCTTTCAATACTCTTCCTGTCTACTATTATCTAAGATAAGCGGAGTGACATAATAACTTTCTCCTTCCTCTGTTCTTTGATGTGTTTGCTTTTGTAATACTGCCATATTCTCTTGTTAAAATACAAAGCTAGGTAACAGATCCTACTTCCAGGCCCTGACTACACCATACGCTAAATTGGGGATGCTATGGAGACTAGTTTTAGTACGAAGGGTGACACATATAATCGAGCCAAGATCCCATAGAAATTATTTCAAACTAACTTGGATTGTACTATAACCTCATAAATGTGCATTGGTTTCTATGCTACAACAAACTGGTATTCGACAGATATGGGTACTAACAAAATGATAGGCTGGGGGGACAAATGAAAAGGGAAAAAAAAAAAAAAGGGGGAAATGCGATACGAGGGCTGTACTAGATATATTTTGTTTCTTAGATTTTAGAGTTTAGATCCAAGTGTAACGTTAAAATACATTTTTCTGCGCATAACAGATGTTCGATAATGGAAAAAAAAAAGTGTTCGATGTGATGTAACTGCAGTTGCTGTACCATTTCTGTACGAGATATTTTGTCTTTTTCTGTTTTTCAATTGGTGCACTTGTGTATGTACAAATTTATCCTTTGTCAATAAAATTGTTTGAAGAAAAAAATGATCTTGGTAGGCATAATTGTGTACGATGGGTAAATACATATATCTCACTGTTCTCCTGATACAGCATAACTGAACAACTCATAAGCAGTGCAAACAGCAGAAATCTGCATTATTCAGCTTTTGGGTAGGAGGAGCAAAAAGTCAGCACATCTAAAGGGATGTTGGAGATTCTTTCCTATATATAAAACAGGCTTTGCTGCTTTGCGTTGTGCTCAGACAATTGGGAGGGGGTGAAACAGCTGGTTGGAATAACAGTTATCTCTTAACGTCTAGGACACCATCACATTTGCGGTCCATCTTTTGGTTCGGTTTGGTTCAGGAGTATTGTTTTATGGGAGCAATATAACTTCAGTGCACATACATACTGTGTGTGTACATTTAATCTACATTTACCAAGTTGTTTAATGTGATATATATGCATTTTGGTTGTAGACTCTTGTTGAGGATAATACGTCATTATGCTCTTTTTCTGACTTCCAGTATCATGCTGCGTGTTGAATTTATTTATTTTACAATAGATTTAGAAGGCAAGGTGTAGCACTTGGCATGTATTCTTTCACTGCATTGCTGCAATTACTTTAATTGTCAGCATTAGATCTGCTTACACGTGAATTTCCTCTTATTGCTCATGTACTGTCATCTAGCTCAGCAGTAATTTAGGCACAAAGGCAATCCCCTTTGTGTTAATAATAATAATAAAAAGTAATGTTAAAAACAAATTTACTATTTCTTATCTAATTATTTATGTTTGCATAAAATAGAATGTCATTTTCAATAAACACTGATATAGCTGAGTATGCACTCATCTAAAATCTGTGATCCATGGCTTAAAACTATCCACAATGTTTTGGATAATTCACAAAGTAGAGATTTGCACACTGGAATTTGTAATAACATTCTTGGTTATTGTTCACGTCTGTGCGCATTGGTGCCCTTGCAGTGTGCATTGAGGTGCCATTCAATGTTATTGGCACCATGTGTTTTCACTAGACTTTATTGCCATATAAAAATAAAAATCTGGCCTAATTAAACCTTAGCTGAGAGGAACATTAAGGCTACCATTGCCATCCTCTGTTGCCTGGCTGTCATGCAGGCCCTCTGACTTCAATACCTTGTGTCAATCACACAAAACAAATATACGGATAATTACTACCAACTTTTCTCTGACTTTGCTAATCTCTAGATTTATTTCAGGTCAGTTTTTACACCAAAGGCACAACATATCAGCCAGATAGCTAGCTTTGTGTAAAGGGGGTCAGCAATGGCAGCAGTGGCATTCTCTTAGAAAAGATTTAGTTTAAACTGCAGGTCTTTCCAGGCTGTTCTGAAGTGATGAGTGTTTAGTGCTGCATAGATACATCATGTTATTTTCCACTGAAGCTAATAGGACACATTTCATGCAACAGCCAGCTGATGAGAACTCATGGCAAATGTACCAAAAATGTTCTACAATTAACAACACAGTGGGGATACATTTATCATTTCACATAATCACACAGTAACACAATACTAAACAGGAGCAGTGAGACAGATAATAGGACAGATATACAATTTGGCTACAGCTTGATTTATAAATTCCTCATTCTGCTGCTCAAGTAGCCCTGCAATAATAATAATAATTAAAAAAAAAACCTGACCCTAACCACTTGTTGGCTGTGCTTGTGTTTTGAATTAAGATCAGCCTCATCTACAGTGCTAAATGGCTGACTGGAATAATAGGCACAGGAGTCGCAAAAACACAAACAACTGTTATTGATAAATGCCCCTGTGTGTGCATGTCCTTATACAACATAACTTACATCTGAAATATTTCACAAGAGGGACTTTCAAAACACATCACCTTGTGCTTTTCTGGAAGCAGCCAGTCACCAGCTCATGTGATGCGCACCTTAATTAGAAGGCAGACATTCATTGTGGTTGATTTACCAAAGCAGCACATACTTTGCTCATTAAGGCTGTATTCACTTTAAATATTCAATCATTTACAAATACTATTATGTGGTCCATTCACGACTTGAAGGTAACATGGGTGACCTAAAATTAAAAAAAAAAGGTGAAGATGAATAATATGCAACCTATGAAAATTGTTACATAGATAAGGTTGGAAAAAAAAAAAGACAAGTTCATCAAGTCCAACCTATTTGTGTGTGTCACATTGGCCTAACTACAACTTATATGAGAGTTGTGGGAGAAGTTGGTTAAGCCTGACCTCCGTGGAGGAAAATATTAGAGTAATGCAGAGATAAACAATATCAGGACTGTTGATGGAGAATTGAGGATTTAAGTCTGGGGAGGCACTAGTAATAAAGCAGAATGAATCCTGTTAACCAGTAACAGCTTTGTCTAAGAGAGAGAAATCATTCTGACTAAGGTGCACTGAAGTACATGTAATATACTGGAGTAGGGACTCACTGCCTTTGTATTATTTTCATAGTTTGTTCTAAACTATTTATCTGCACACTCTATTGGGAAAGTATTTATGACATTTGGGCTAAAGAACATGTGTTATGGAAAGTTTGCCATTGTGCCTCATTGATAGGTGGCCATGGTAAAACATGGGTATTACTGGGTAGACTGTTATGAGTATCTTAATATTGAAATACTAGTAACCAAAAATTAAGGCGATAGAAAGGATCAATTGTAAAAAAAACATAATTAAAAAGGTCAGCAAACCTGAAAAGAAATATAAATACATGATCCACACTGGCACCATTGAGTAAATCTAGGTGCCTGAATATCAGGTCCATTATGCAGCCCTGGATATGCAGAATCCTTAGGAAGACTGATATGCACATATTGACCCAGCTTTGCAGATTGAGTGCCTAGCCCTCCACCCTCCAACCTCCTAAGTTTTATGGCATGTACATAAATTTGAGAGGTCACAAATATTGAGAGACGTGGCTTAGTGTGAACCCTAGAAAGATGAATGGATATGTTGCCATTAGATTCCCCAGGAATTTGGAGTGCCTGGGGCACTGATTTGAATATCGGCGCCTGAAGTCAAAGAAGGACTGGTCTGGGGGCTATTTGCAGTCACTGCTGGGCATTAAATAGCTATGTTTTCCCTGTTCAGACCTGCAAACACAGTATCTGACAGAAGTAAAAGGTGCACATACACTGCACGATTCTCGTACGAGAATTGCGCGAAATCCCGCGATCGTACGAGAATTGTGCAGTGTGAATGAAGACGTGCGGCCATTTCTACTGTACGGTCGCACGTCTTTTGTCTAAGAAGCATGCTAGAAAACCAGCCGAAAATCTTATGATTTTCGTCTGGTTTGAATGATGATCGGGAGACAAATGCCACACTGCCCGTTCAGCATTGCGGTCATGATCGCAAGTACGATCTGCCTGTCCAAGATGGGCAGATCGTACGTTTTTTAAATTACTTTACAACCATCGCAAGACTAAGGTCTTGCGATGGTTGTAAAGTGTATGGCCACCTTAAGTCTTCCAGCACCAACTATCCTTGTGGCTCTGAAATGTCTTGTGAACACATGCTTAGAAGCACAAAGTAAACTGATCCTGAATATGTGAAAAGGTGTGTCACAATAAATCATGTCCTTTAGAACTACCCATGCTTTACCTTGCCCACCAATCAATGAGTGTCACAGTCCAGCAGGTTTGATGTTGTATGGATCTCAGCTGCGGAGGTTATTATATAGGATTAAGGGGTTGATCAGTTTGGCAGAACCCCAATGCACTCAGTACCAAGGGGAACCGTTTCACATCATGTACCCCCTCCTATGGTAGGTGAAGTGGCTTACTACCCTGTACTAGTTATGGAAGAACTAAGGTGATGGCCCTATAGTAGGAGCAATTTGGGAAGCAGCAACAAATAGGTAGAAGTATATATGCATAGGCTGGCGGACGGCAAGATCAATGTTGTAGCTACTGCCACACTATCTCAACAGAGCAATGGCAATTCAATTTAGACACAGTTCATCTAGTAGGCAATGATTATGCTAATCACAGTTCATCAAGTTGGCAATGCGGTTCAGTCTGGAGGTGCAACAACAGGTATATTCACTGGCTATTTCAGGTCACAATGCACACTTCAGCATAAGTAATACTTGCAGTAGTACAACAGGTGTTTGATTAATTGGTCAGCCAAGCATGAACCACAATGCAGCACAACCACGTATCTGAGTAGGAATTGTCATGGGTTCGGCCGGCAAGTCCCCTCGCTTCCGCGATGTGCCGTCTCTCGGGTGACGTCACGTCGCGCTCCTCCCACGGGGCGCGGATATTAAGAGAACCCTATAATGGATCCAGCGGATATTGCAGCCCATGTAGTAGGCCTCACGCAACGCTTGGACACCTTAACCACTAGGGTGACCGAACTTCAAGAGGAGAACCATAGATTACGCCATTACATGGAGGACATGTAAACAACCACCCTGAACCCAGAGAAGGACCCGAACCCAAGGTTTCTCCTCCAGAAGTCTTTTCAGGAAACAGGAGACACTTCAGGGAGTTCATCAGCTCCTGTCAGCTCATGTTCGATCTCAAACCACGAACATATGCCAACGATGCCCTGAAGGTTAGATCCCTCATTTCCTTCCTACGTGGAGAACCTCGGGCTTGGGCCGATACCTACCTTGAAAACAATAACCCCCATCCTGGAGTCTCTGCCTGATTTCCTACATGCCATGTCTCTCCTTTATGAAGACACAGGTAAACAGCTCACGGCGGAAACCACCCTCCGCAGCCTAAAACAAGGATCCAGGCCAGTCGAGGACTACATCGCCCAATTTAAGCGATGGTCCCGTGACACCGAATGGAACGACATTGGTCTCCGGGAACCAGTTCCGGTTAGGCCTATCCGAATCCCTCAAAGATGAGCTTGCACGCATCGAACTGCCCGCCACCCTTGAGGCACTCATGCACCGGTCAATTGACATAGACCGTCGCCTCCGCGAGAGACGGGCGGAAAGATCCTCTGGTCACTCTACACCACCTCGTAGGCCTCCACCCATACCAGCAGAAGAGGCCATGGAGGTCGGGTCGGTTAGAGGACCCCTGTCCCAAGGCGAGAGGCTCCGCAGGCGCCAGAAGAACCTTTGTATGTATTGTGCTGCTCCGTGGAATCCTGTCCCCTGGTTCGGAGGAAGACCGAAGGTAAGAAATCATACCTTTGCAAGATGTATCCTTCGAAACCTACTCCAAATAATTACATCTTTGTTTCCTTGACTCTACAGTGGGAGCAAAACCGAATCCTCACTAAAGCCATGGTCGACTCAGGCTCCTGCGGGAATTTCATTGATGTAACCTTAGTCAATAATAATAAAATCCCTACCCTTGCAAAAGAGTCTCCGCTCCTGGTCTCTTTTATTGATGCTACCAATCCATCCACAGGTCCTATATCCAGAGAGACACAACCCCTCAGGATATCTACGCCACAGAATCATACTGAGTACATCACCTTTGAGGTGATTCCATCTCCCACCTTTCCAATAATCCTTGGGTTACCCTGGCTTAAGTTGCACCAGCCCACGTTTTCATGGCCACAGAACGCTGTCAAGCTTGATTCACCGTACTGCAGGGACACCTGTTACCCCACCTGCCCTGTTTTCCAGGTTGTGGCCACACCAGTCCCCCCGCATTACAGGGAATTTGAAGATGTTTTCTGTAGTAAGGCCGCCGAAGCTCTTCCTCCCCACAGGGTATATGACTGTCCTATTGACCTGCTTCCGGGTAGTTCTATACCTGTGGGCCGCATTTATCCACTCTCCGCACCAGAGTTGCAACACTTAAAGGAATATCTAGAAGTTAACCTAAAAAAAGGATTTATCAGCCCTTCCTCCTCTCCAGCCGGGTCAGCCATGTTCTTTGTAAAAAACAAGGACCAAAGCCTTAGACCGATAATCGACTACAGAGCATTAAACCGAATCACCATCAAAAATCGGTATCCCCTTCCACTGATCCCCGAACTTATAGAGAGGCTACGTACATCCAAGATCTTCACAAAGCTCGATCTAAAAGGGGCGTATAACCTCATCAGAATTCGCTCCGGGGATGAGTGGAAAACAGCCTTTCGCACTAGATACGGCTTGTTCGAGTACAACGTCATGCCTTTTGGGTTGTGCAACGCCCCTGCAACTTTTCAGGCATTTATCAATGACATCTTCCGGGACCTCCTTGATGTCTGCGTTGTCATATATCTGGACGATATCCTTGTTTTCTCTGACAACTTGCAGGAACATCGGAAGCATGTTAGGTGGGTTTTATCTCGCCTCAGAGCCCACAACTTATACGCCAAACTGGAAAAATGTACCTTTGAGTCTCAGACTATTCCTTTCCTTGGGTACATCATCTCACCTAACGGTATCGAAATGGACAGCTCCAAGGTGGACTGCATTCTTAAGTGGCCTGCTCCAAACTCCCGAAAGGCATTACAGAGGTTTCTGGGATTTGCCAATTTCTATCGAAAATTCATAAAAAACTTTTCATCAGTAGTCAAACCCATGTCACAGCTCACCAGCATTCACTCTGAGTACACCTGGACCTCTGAGGCGCAGGCTGCCTTCATGGAGATCAAACATCGGTTCTCTTCAGCTCCCATCTTGCGACTTCCAGTCCCGGAGCTACCTTACATTTTGGAGGTCGACGCATCTGATCTGGCGATTGGAGCTGTCTTATCTCAACGACAGGGCCTCGCCTCTCCTCTACACCCCGTGGCCTTCTTCTCACGATCTCTGACTCCCCCAGAACGGAACTACTCCGTCGGTATGAAGGAACTGCTTGCCATAAAGGCCGCCTTGGAGCACTGGCGCCATCTGCTCGAAGGCACACCGGTTCCGTTTACTATCTATACTGACCATAGGAACCTGCAATACTTACAGACCAACAGAACACTCTCCAGCAGACAAGTGAGATGGAGCTTTTTCCTCAACAGATTCGATTTCATCATTACGTACCGTCCTGGGAATAAAAACGGAAAAGCAGACGCCCTATCCCGTCGAGACGAGTCTGGAGGTACCCCCTTGGAGTGGGGCACTATCATACCGGAAAACCGGATAGTCGCTTCCGCAACCAATCTCAAGGAACAGATCAAGGAAGCTCTAGCCGACGCCGAGGGGCTCAACCCCCCAGATCTTCAGACGGATCAAGAAGGCTTGTTATACAGAAACAACAAATTGTACATACCCCCTACAATGAGAGTCCCTGTACTAAAGCTACTGCACGATTCACCCCTCGCGGGCCATCCGGGCATGATCAAATCAATAGATCTTGTCCAGCGATACTTCTGGTGGCCTCAAATGTCTAACGACATCCGACAATTCGTTGCTACATGCGAGATCTGTTCCACCTGCAAAACCTCAAAAGGTCGCCCATATGGCCTTCTGGCGAATCTTCCGATTCCGGCTACTCCCTGGAGTACAGTATCTTTAGATTTCATTGTCGAGCTTCCTCCCTCTAGGAACCACAACACCATCCTGGTGGTAGTGGATCTCTTTACTAAGATGAGCCATTTTGTACCCTTACAAGGATTACCCAACGCTAAAGAAACTGCTGACGCCTTCTTAACCAACATCATTAAGTTACATGGAGTGCCGGCGGTGGTGATCTCAGATCGTGGGGCTCAGTTCATTTCCAGGTTCTGGAGGTCCGTATGCAGCAGATTAGGTATTGACCAAGCCCTATCAAGCGCCCATCATCCTCAAACCAACGGACAAACTGAGAGGGTAAACCAGTGTTTAGAACAATACCTACGCTGTTACTGTACTCACCTCCAGGACAACTGGGTTGACTTACTACCATTAGCGGAGTTCGCCTACAACAATTCCACCAGCTCCTCCACTGGGACATCTCCCTTTCTCGCTAACTATGGGTTTCATCCCACACCAATTCCTCATTCCTTCTTACCCACAAATCTTCCAGTTGCCAACGATTATCTACAAAGCATTCAAAGGAACAACGAACTGATTAAAACCAATCTGAAGAACGCTCAAGACCGTCATAAAAGGTACTATGACCTCAGAAGAAGGGAACCCCCTCAGTACCAAGTCGGGGACCTCGTATGGTTGTCCACTAGGAATATTGCTCTTAGAACTCCCTCCAAAAAACTCAGTCGGCTTTTTATTGGACCCTACCCAATAGAGAAAATCATCAACCCGGTAGCAGTCCGGCTTGCTTTACCACACACCTTGAAAGTGCATCCTACATTTCATGTCTCGCTTCTGAAACCTCATAGGGCCAACACCTTCTGTGACCGATCGCCTCCTACCCCTCCACCGGTTTCCGTCCAAGGAGAGCAGGAGTTCGAGGTGGAGCAGATTCTAGATTTGCGGTTCCACAGACGTAGACTACAGTACCTCGTTAGGTGGAAGGGGTATGGACCTCAGGAGGACTCCTGGGAACACTGTACCGACGTACATGCCCCTAAATTGCTGAGGGTTTTTCATTCCAGACACCCGTCGAAACCCTCGCCACGCAGACTCTCCGGTGGGGTGTCCTTGAAGGGGGGGTACTGTCATGGGTTCGGCCGGCGAGTCCCCTCGCTTCCGCGACGTGCCATCTTTCGGGTGACGTCACGTCGCGCTCCTCCTACGGGGCGCGGCCCCGCACGTAAAAACACAGCTGGTCCGATCACTCGGCGTTCTCTTAATTTGGTTCGTCGAGTGACGGACAGCGAACCCCGCAACCTCCGCATTAAGGTACCCATCTGACTCCCTGCAGCCGTCGACTGGCTCGCTCTGACAGCAGCCCCCCAGTGGAACCCGGGACACATCCTTCCAGTGCACCCAGACGGCTCCCATCTTCCCTCAGCAGACTACATCTAACTGCAAGTAACTAGCAGTGCAGACAACCAGCCTGCTGCCACTGCTATTAGGCATTCACAAGTAGCTGTGATATAGGCTTCTCGTCCCTGCACTGGTGGCACTGTGAACTGTTGGAGCCTATCTCCATTATAACCTCTGGAGGCATTAGCCTGGCATAATTAGTACTGTTGATTGTTGCTACTCAGGATTGACATACAGATAAAAGGAGAACTCTAACCTGGCATAACTATTACTGTTGATTGTTGCTACTCAGGATTGACATACAGATAAAGGAGAACTCTAACCTGGCATAACTAGTACTGTTGATTGTTGCTAATCTGGATTAACTTACCTAATCCCAGGTTGTATATGATGCCCACGGTAATCCTGCCGCACTGAGTGTAACGGGATCCGCAGACTGAACCACCTCCACCTTCCACTTCCAGTGACATCCGCAGCTGAGATCCTACCTAACCGGGCGCTGTGACAGGAATAACAGATGGGTAATTTCCCAGTTACTTGCGGTTTGCTTGATGGTACAGAGTAATTGTGGATGGCAATTGGGGTGATGGTTGCAACCTCAGTGTAGGTCCAGTGCCAAGTCCCTGGTGTGCGGTAGCAGTTCACAGTCTCCAGATCAGCCTGTAACACTCTCTCTCCTGCTCTGTACACAGAGCCACTCGCTCAACGTTCCAGAACGATAGAACATCAAGTGAGTGGCTCAGCTGTGTTTTTGAGGAGGAGCTGCGGCCAAGGGGAGGAGTCGGCCGTGATGTCATGGACAGACGGCACGCCTCAAACACGGAGCTCTGATCCGTGTAGGTCTGTGACAATAAGGCACCGTGACACTCATTTTTTTTAGGCCAGGAGGAAACTGTCCCTATAATGAAGGACTAGTTGCCCAAAGAACAAATATTCCCAGACCTGTCCTGCCTGGACTGGAGGAGCCTGGTAAGTGCTGCTCACTTTTTATGGTAGCCAATCAGCCGCAGTGATGCAATTTGCCAGCATCTTTAAAAGTCTAGGTGGTAGCTAAATCTTCAATTTTCTGGGTCTGCATGAAGAGAAAAGAACAGAGGTCTGAAACACAAGGGCATGTTGCCAAAAGGTTGGTCATTTTTTCTCACCAGTGCAATGAAATCACATGCAGACTTTTTTCTGGAAGCACTTTTTTTGTATGTTTCTTTTAATGCAGAGAGCCTGCTAGGCAACTTTAAAGCACATATATAGATGAAGATAAAACAGGATTAGGGTATAAATAAGTAGGGAAAGAGAAGGGTTGAATATGCAGCAGAAAGTAAGAAAAACTCCAGAGAATGATCTAAGCCAGGGGTAGGCAACCTTGGCTCTCCAGCTGTGCTGAAACTACAAATCCCACAAGGCATTGCAAGCAACAGGCATGACTCCCAGAGACAGAAGCATGATGGGATTTGTAGTTTCAGCACAGCTAGAGGGCCAAGGTTGCCTACCCCTGATCTAAGTCATTGTGTGTTGCTTTGGCTGTACATAAGCAATGGAATAAAAGTGCACCAAACCTCCATACATTACATGGATATTAAATATTACCACTCATACTCACATTGCATGTATATATTTGTATTTCTTCCAAAACCTTATCATGTAATATTGTATGGGGTTTGAAGACATTTGTTATGAACAAACAATGGTGTGTTTTAAAAGTGTCATTGCACTAATTTTTGGTATTTCTAAACACAATTTTAAAACCTCAACTATGTATAAATGTGTACCACGACCTCCTGCCCTAAATGCCATGCCCAATCCCCGGATTTGGAACATCTGCTCTGGCTATGCCCTCTCATACAACGGTTCTGGCCCCCGCAAATGCCAACTACCAGATATCTCTCCCGCTGGGAACATTTATGCATTCTTGCCGCGAAAAAGGCCATTTTGACGAAGTGGTTGTCTCCTGCTCCCCCCTCCTTACACAACCTCAAAGACCTACTGTACTTAGCAAGCTGATGTCGTTGGACAAGCTTGATGCCCAATATAATTGCACTTACACAGATACATTCTTCGCTACCTGGACCCCATTTATATTGTCAGACCTATCACCGACTCAGCTGAAAGCGGTAATGCTATTGTTCCAAGATACGGTATGGTACCACACTGCCAAATTGACTGGATCTCTGGGTGCCCTAAATGTCCTTTAGCATTCCCCTGCATTGACATCTCCCGGTATGTAACGGTAGCGAGAGCTGTACTTGTTGCCATTCTTGCTACTGCTGGGATCCTTCTAGATTCTTCTAATCCCATCTTATACCGCTCGGATGTCTCCAGAATGTATTCAAGGTGATTGCGATGCTTGTTAGCTCTGATTCAAACCTGTTAATATTCTATATTTCTGTACTTTTATTAACTGCACTTTCAGCATTTTTGTACTTTTGTACTGTTGTATGTTATCTTATGCTGTTAATCACAGTTCCGCCTCTGTACCCACTGAGGTGCAGACTGATCTGTTTCTATGTGAAAACTTCAATAATGACTATATGCTAAAAAAAAAAATGTGTAACACATTACCAGACAATTGCTGCAAACAAAACCTGTTTTTTTTACGTGTCACAACCAGTGCACTTATTTTTGGTGTATCACTTCACAATTTTAAAACAACAGATATACATTTAACTGTGTGTTGTGTATAATTATAAGATTACCAGACAATTGCTGCAAACCAGCTATAATATGTTTTAAAATGCGTCCGACTCCTTTTGCTTGACGTTTCTCCCTAAGGTGTAACTGTAATTACGCTATTCTCTGTGGTAGTATGAAGACATCGGCTTGACAGAAGGTACCCCCTATTCTCACACATGTTAAACTGGACCTGTGGAGAGTGCTGACTCACACAGCTTCTTTGAAATTGATTGGTTAGGCTGTGCAAAAGTGAGAGAAAACATGTAAAACCTACTGAATTACTGGTGCTTATTACTTAATAGCAGTTGGATGAATTTATGAAATAATGTGGTTACTGCATTGACCAGACTGTTTTATAAGATGATGAGCTTGTATTACATCTGTTTACTGAACTAAATTCAGTGGCTAAGATTGCATTTTTTACCTCCAGAGAGATAAAAAAAAAATGGTGTTGTACTGCTTGGTGGTGCTTCTGCCTTGTCAAATAAAACCAGCAGGACTTTACGGCTTTAAAAACATCCTTTATTAATAGTATTCTACTTTAACACCCAATCCTTGATATCATCTACCACTGGGATATAGTGATTAGCTGTTCTTTTCTTCTTTGCTTCCTTCCTTCCCTTCCTCCCTTCCTTTGTTTCAGGTTTGCCGGAAAAGTTGATGCCAATGCTTAGCATGTATTTCTACGCTTTAGTCCTGTATTACTAAAGATATCCTTTTTTCCAACAAAAATAAAATGTAAAAAAAAAACATCCCGTAAAAAAACTTTCAATTAGTATTAAACTCTCAAACTTTTTTTCAATTATGAATCCAGATCAAACAAATGCACATTGCCCAACAAAGCATTTCTTTACCTTTTTTGTCCAAGCACTTAGTCATCATGTTTCCAAACAGTTGGCTCCAAATCTTTCAGCTTGGCTTCCCTGAACTTCCTGTCCAGTACAAGATCTCAAGGAAAAGCACAGTGTCCATCTACTAGCTTGGAGAAGGAAGTAGGAGCAGGGAGGAGGGGAGGAAATTGCCTTGCTATGCCTCTATGTTTGTGTAGAAACACAGTTTACTTGCACACACAAGGGAAGCCTCATAGAACCCCAAAAGGGAAAGAGTCAGCCTAAAACAGGATATCAGTGCCAGTGCTCAGTGAACCAGCTAATTCTGCAATCAGGTAAAACTTTTAAACTTCAAGGATCAGCATCCATTGTAAGTGATTTAATTAACAGTTTAAATAGGTTAAAAACATTTTACTATCATATTAATGATACCTACCACTTGTGCCTCCATTCTTTGCTCTCTTGCAGAGCTATGCTGGCTAAAGAATCTACAGAATCCAACCTTTCCAGGTGTGTCAGGTGTCTGTGTCCTCAACTGCAGCTCCATGGTTCTACCCAGTGGCGGAACTACCGTCGGTGCAGCTGGTCTGGCCGCATCAGGGGCCTCAGCCTGGGGGGGCAGCACAGTTGCAGGCCGCCGGAAAG